>NW_010330894.1:8160-21810 GCF_000700745.2 Antrostomus carolinensis
TTTCCTAGACAGTGTAAAGGAGTTCTAGATCATGTAGACTGATATTCAGAAGTTGTGTGATAATTGAGATTTTTACTTGCTTTCATTGTAAAATACCTCAGAGTATATTAACACTACATTCTTTTATTCAGGATCCCATTTCTTACACTTAATATATGTAGTAGCATTCTCAGAAGCTACTATGTTACTATATCATGACTGCTCAGAGATTAATTACAAACAGCGTAGGACCCTCTGGGTAAATACAGCAGGCTGTAGGTCAGGCACACTGAGGGAGTAGGGAATGGGGCTCTCCACAAGGGATTCTGTTTCTTTATGTTTTCTGATGGTGTTTGCAGGTCTCTGGTAGAAGATGGGAGATTAGAAAGTAATGAGGGAGTCAGTGCATAATAACACTTTTTTTTCATTTGTTGTGGCAATCCCCACCCCCCCTCCCCCAAACTTGGCCTGCTTATTTTTCTTTGGCAGTGATCAGTTTCCAAAAATAATTGTAGCACCTGTCTTAGAACTGTTGGCAGTGCACTCAGCTCACCTGGCTGAGTGACTCATGGTTTCTTTGTAAGGTAAGAAATAACCCTGTTCTCACTAATCATTAATTAGATCTTCTTTTATCTGTGATAAACACTTATCACCTTGACTAAAGGGGCAATGACTTGATTTAAGATCTAGAAACATAGCTTTTCAGCTAGGGTTTCTGGAGACCGTCCAACATGTGTAGTCTGCTGCTATGCACATAACTAACTCAATAGTGCAGGCTATGAATCCCAAGTGACTAGCCATTATTATTAAATTTCTTAAATTTACATAATTTGTCTTGCAGATGTGTCCTGTTGCCTTTTAAGTATATATTCATACTAATAAAATCTGCTGTTGTCACTGACTGCTTCTCTGGCTCATAGTCTCAACCACAACTTCAGGGGAGAGCAAGGTCTTGTAAGAGCATCTAGTCAGTTGTGCTGAGGAAGAAGTGATCACCTTTGGTCAGGGCTAGCATTTCAGATAGTGCCAAGATGGTTTGATCATAATCCAGGTTTCTCCATATGTTTTTTGTTCAACTGCTATCAGTCCCACTATTTTCAGCCGTCTGTTAAGCAAAATTATGTATTGAAAAGATGCTTTATGGCTTTGATTTCTTGGTATTGTTTGTTTGCTTTCCTAAAACTTCATATATATGTAACTTTAAGGAAAACAACTTGTTGACTTGTTCAGATTGTTAGAGAAGTCTGTGAAGTAATACCCACTGAGTCTGATATAATTTAATTTATTTGGAACTGTTCAATCTTCCAGTAATAGATGGGAGATCTTGCTGCAAAGTAATGATACAAAGTGTCAAAATTCAGTCAGATGTGGTCTCTTCTTGTGTGCATGAAGAGCAGAAAAGGGTGCTCTGCCTGTTTTGCAGTCAGCAATGTTTATCTAATAAGCTGTTTTTAAAAAAGCTATAAAGATAAAGCAACAATGAAGATAGAACTCCTGTATAAGTAAAGAACACAAATGTCACAAAGTGAAATCTTAGATGCTCTTCATCTGTGATTTGGGGTCAATTATTATAAAAGACATTCCCCTCTCTCCTGCTCCATTTTCCCTGCCTTCACTTAGGTCAGTCAGCAGCTGAGACACGTAATTTTCACAATCTCTTCAGGCAAATATTACCTGCATCTCTCCAACATTAAACACTTTATCATAAGTGTTCCCCTGAAGGCTTACTTAATCCTTTACAGCTGAGTGAACCAAGACACTGTGGGCCTATTTTAATAAATTCAGTGTTACAACTCTTCTCTATTGAGTCAGAAATCTTTACTCTGCTGATATAGCTCTTTTCTAAATATAACTAGGGTGGATTCAGTACCTGAATATGTCCACCTAAAAACATCTGCTTGTGGTCTTAGTTTTTAATCTACTATTTAGTAGATCTGTATATTTATTTATTTCATTATTCTGAGGGAGCAAAGAGAAGTAGGAAAACGGAGTCGGTGGAGAACAGGGCAAGGGACAAAAAGTAATGAAGGGGAAAAGCTCTAGAAATAAAATTTTTAAACTGTAGGCTACTACTATACCTTCAACCATTTTTCCTTTAAAGGAATGAGATATGAATTTAACATTTGTAGGTATGTAGCAGTCCCTCAGTGCAGTCTCTAGTGTTGGCTGTTATATGTGTGAATTGGTTGCTAGACAACTTGTGATCATTGGACAAGGCTAGGAGATTTAGAAGTTGTTTATGCCTCTCTTATGAGTTTTATGGTGTATATATATAGGATCTAAGGTCATCTACTGTAATACAGGAGTTCTTAGCAAAATTTACTGGGTCGTATTTCACCATTTTGGCTAAAACAGAAGGAAATTAAGTTACTCCATGCTGAAGAAATTTATCTTTTTAATTGAAAATGATTGATTTGGATTAATTTATTATTATTCCTCACAATACATTAAAGAATACGAAGGATTAATGAGGGAACTGTCACTGTTATCTGTGGAAGTCTTGTCCTCAACTTCAGCTTCACACTACCAAATATAGTTAGTTACAATAAGAGTTGAAATTCAGATAATCCATGCAGTTGATTTAACAGTTTGAAAATTGCCTTCCTCTAGTGAAAGTATTGAAATGCAAAAAACATAAACCTTATCATGAGAATGGCTTTCTGTTAGGTGTTAAAAATCCAGCTCAGACATGCCCCCCACTTTCAACATAAAAGTTTTTAGCAACATAAAAGTTTTTAACTTTGTCCCACAAAAATGGTTCTTATACTAGCAACAAAATCTAGATTCCATGATTAATGCTGCTTAGTTGAGGTGCAGAAAAGGTTTCTAACTGAGAAGCCGAGTACCTCAGCATACGCACTATGTGATTGCAAATTCTGTACTGCTCTGTTACAGGCAAAGCTGATATGTGGATGTCAAATGTACTTTCATTAATGTTGTCATCACCTTTTTAGTCACAGAAACAAAAGATTAGTGAATTTAATCCTAAATAAAGCTAGCCTATATCACTGTATGATTTTTTAAATACTTCAATGCAGAAATAATACGTACAGTCAGCTGAAAAATAACTTTTTTTATATCTACGCTGGTTGCTAATTCTGTCTCTTGAAGGTGAGAATTTCAGGGAAGGTAGTATCATGCAGGTACTAATGATGAAATACAGGTAGAGTAAATGAGAGAGATGATGCACCTGATTTTATTGGAAAAATCATTTCACATTACTTGCAACAACAGGACCTGCTGTAATGCATTACATACGAATCTATTTGCAAAAATCTGGGTTTGTTTAGCATTTCAGTGTCTGAGCTTTGATAGAGAAACAAGGAAATAAAAACTTTGCTTGTGACTACAAACCCTGTCCAACATAAGAGACATTTCTTTCCCCAGATCTTGGATAAACTAAATAGCAGAGAAGACAAAAGGAAGACTTTTTTTTTTTCTCTCCTCTATAAACAGAAGTCTTTACTAATACTTGGTTATCTAGTCCATGTTTAGAATCTCAGATTATGATGGTTCTATAGCTTGTTCCTAAAATATATATGCAGCTGTAAAACAAGATGTAAAATTCCCTGTAATTTAATTTTTCTTCACAGATCTTAGTCAATTACTCTTGTTCAAAGAGCTAATGTTTCCTTAAAAAAACCTAAACCAAAGCCCCTCAAAATATTTGTTGTCAGTTCCATTATCTCCTTGATATTTCTGTCTAGAATGGAAGATGTCCTGCTCTAGGAAACTTACTTCATAGATCCTGTTTTCTACCTTTAATTTTTGTTGTTTTGTTGTGAATCTAATCGCTTTTTAAGATGTTAGGTGAAAAATAAAACATCAGTGTTTTAGCAATGGATTGATTGCTGCCAAATAGAGATGAATAATTATCTTCCATGTTTTCCACATGATATGTCTCTTATAGCTGCACTCTAACAAAAATATGATGTTCTATATGCAATATAATTTTTGTAAAGAGTTACAAAATTTCTGAAAATGGTGGTTAACCTAAAATGCACCACAGGAGTATCATTAATTCAGCTAAAATTTCCATGGAACAAGGCAATAATTGAAAACATAGGTGCAAGATGAATGGCTTTGACAATGAATAGATATGAAAGACTGGTTAATCTCAACATTGCTACTTAGTATAGGCCCTAATGAAACTGGCTGCAGGCATATCAGTTCTAGCCACCACCTGTCAGGCAGCACATTTTACTTGAAGAGCACCATGTGTCTTTCAATAAAAAGAATGTCCAATGAAAGGCTTTTTCAGGATATGTTTCAAGTCAGAATTGAATCAGCTAGTCAAAAAAGCTTTCTGTCTACTGTTCCACATTTCAGCCAACTCACTTATACTCCAACACCTTTTGCAACTTTTGATGTCCTATCTAAATAGTTATGAAGTGCACATATGCACAACCCCCCTCCCCCCCAATTTTATGACACATTAATTCCCAAAATACACCTTCATTAACTTATTTCATGACATAATATGCAAAAAGTGAAAAGAGACATTTGGAGAAGACATTCAGGGAGTATAATTCTTTCCACAGGCTAAGGCTATAGATGCATTTGAAGTTCTCTGGTTTAGGCTGTCTCCTGGAGTGATAATACTTGAACTGAGGAATAATAGATTTTTCTACTCATTAGATTAATTTAAGAGACAAAGTGTAAGGGTCAAAATGTAAATGTTTGGATTATAGACAGGTAGTGAAAGCATAATTTAAGAGTATAAGCCAAAAATAAAGAGGGAAATTAGAACTGAATTTAGTTTAATATGAGAGTTTTGAAACAATGTATTTTGAAAATACTATTTTTGTTTAAAATTACTTATAATAAAAAACAGTCAACAAAAAATTTATTGTGCAAGTGAAGGAATTTGAGTTCACATCTGCTCTAAGAACGATAAAAGTCACTGATGTTGAAAGCCCACCATCTTTTGGTATCACCAGATAGCTTTAAAAAAGGGGAGGACAGTGATGTTTTAAAGTGAACAATCAGAGTCCTTTTTTTGCTTATGAGTTCATATAGGAAGCTGAGTGTTGACTACCTCCCTGAAATGAAAAGGACAGTTGTGTTAGCGAAAATTCTTGAAATAATGAATTTGATTATTTGTGCCCCCAAAAAAGAAGAAAAAATATTCCGCACTTGGACACCAGGCTCTAAAAACAAAACAAAACAAAAAACCCAAAAGCAAACAAACAAAAAAACTTTGCACTTGGATTTCTATGGAGAATGAATCCAATCTAAAAGATACAAGGGGAGAAAGGGGGAAGTGCTAGTTGTGTTCATTCATTGCACATCAGATTTCTAATCTTTGAAACATTTGTTTTCATTCTTTCTGACTTAAGCTAATAGGATGAAAATAACTTCAGAATATACCATTTCTTTTCCAATTTCACCTAGTTACAAATCCTTTATTAGACAGCCATGACCTTCAACACTCCAGTAAATATTTTTTTATCTTTTAATTTTGTCTTATTTAGAAAGTAGATTAAAAGGAGAGATGCAAATGGAGGGTTTGTTTTGGTTTGTTTGGGTTTTTTTGGTTTTTTTTAAAGTAATAGTGGAAGGTGCCTGGAGATAATAAGCAAGTGTGGTGGTTTTTTGGTTTTTTAGTATTCCAGTGTGTGGGACTATGTCAATTAAGTGATCACATATCCCATCCTCTTACTACTCTGGTATGGCAAACAGTTTCTTCTGAGGCTGATGTTTTTAAGTGGGACGTGAAACTGATATCTCTGCAAACAAACCCTTATTCTTTTTTATGTAGAAATAATATCCCAAGCGGTAACCTAATGAGACTGAAGATTGATTCATTCAGCACTTACTCTGACACAAGCAGTGCTGGCAATGAAGCTTGAGGCTATGTAAGTGGACTGGAACTGATAATTTTGTCTGTCTGAAGTTCAACAGCAGGGAATCAAATTTATGTGGTCTTTTAAAAGTAGAATGCAGGAGAAACATGTCAGAAGTGTCGAACTTCTGACACATCCCCATGATTTCTTCTAACCAATACCAAGCAAAGATCAAAGAACAGCTTTTCACTAGGGTGTGAGGATTATCCTGGAGGGGGACTGTTTCTTCAAGGTGATTATTAGAACATGGAGTTTTTTTCCTCATTCCAGCAGATCTATGTATTTAATTGAAATTATTGTGCTTTAATAATGTCTCTCTATTGTGCCTCTCACACCTGAGGCAAAAAAAAAAAACACCCCAACAAACAAATCTCTTTTAGATGCCTGTCCCATCAGCCCTTTCCTTCAGAATATTGTCTTAGAGTTTATATGTAAGTTTATATGTAAATTAATGCCTGGACATACTTTGAAGGGAGAATTTCATATCTGACCAGTAACTCAAATTTTTGCAGGTTTCATCATATTGCTTGTTTGTTTGGGGTTTTTTTATATCACCTGTGCCCTCCCAAGAAAAAAATTAAAATGGATACTGCCTTAGCAGCAGAATTTTACTTCTGTTTTACACAGTAGTTACCCTGCTTTGGAGTAAAAAAAATCTTGAACCATTAATGACTCATGCCACTTAACAAGAGGTTTGTTTTTTCTGTTCTGCCGTGAAAACTTTGTATGTAAAAGTGTCTGGGGGAATGTCTGTTTCCACGCGTTAATTACAATCTATATAATCTAGTGCGTTAGCCTCTGGCCATGCCTTTTATAATGTTAAGTTTTACTTTCAGGTCTGGATGTGTCAAACAACATTTTTTTACCTATTTGTAGCTTTTCAAGTCCTGCCTCTGTAATACTAATGACACTCTGCTTCCAGTAAAGACAGGTGGAATGTTTGTCCAGAATATGCTCCTATGTCAGGAAATGCAGTTCTGGGAGTTTCAGAACATTCTTCAAACATAAATGTGACATGCAGAATGAAATTTTTACTCCACTGTGTCGCTTATCAAGCTGTTAAATTTGTTCATTACTAGTCTCATTGTTTCTTATGCCTGTCCTATGTAGCGGATGAAATGACCAACACCAAGATGTGTTCAGGCATCAGCACTTTATTGAAGTTTTGCACTGCTTATATATCATTTTTTCCTCGCCACGCCCCAAGCATGTGTCATTCTTTCACTTTTGATTTGTTACTGCTTATCGCACACACTGAAATCATGCGCCTAAACAATTGACATGATTGGATAATTCCACTTGTCCGCGAGCCATTCTTCTACTTCTGACTGGTTACTGATTACAGTGCATGAAATATCCCTTATCTTGTCTCATACACATTCTTTCTTGTTAGTCCTCTTTGTTTTATTTTCACTCAAGCTCAGGAATTAATTGCTAAAGGCTGAAGCTGCCTGCTGCTTCGGCTCTTAAAGCATCAACAGTCTTATATATGCATCTGGACATAAACTTTATCTTCATTTGCTGTCTCCAAAAGGAAGAAAAAAAAATTATTCTACTCTTGATTGCCCGGTGAACTGAAGCAAATATGTTTCTTAATGGTTTTGGGGGGGGTTTTTTGATCATAGTTACTGAGGTTTACCTGCTTTTAATCAGTAAATGCAAAACTTCTGATTGCTTCCACTTTTCCTGAAAACTATCTTTAAGGGTGAAGAATGTAATGAGTTAAAGAATAAAGAGGGACAAAATGGAAGTAGTGATTGGGTCTAGAAGTTTGTCCACCTCTCCCCCTCCAAGTTACCAATAAGGAGAATGTAACTAATTATTACTCTAGTAGGGGAAACAGAGTAGGAATGAAAGCAAGGGATCACATTAATTTCCCTTGTGAATCAGTATTTCTTAGTTGAAAATAATTGAGTTTCAGATAATATGTACCATCTGACAAGTATGACATTAAGAACTTCGGGACTAACAAAGTTTGTGAATAATGTTGCCTAGGTGAAATATCTCCACCTCTCTCTTTGTTTATATTCCGCTAGGACAGTAATGTTCTACATTTACACCCATTTCATTTAATAAATAAATAAATAACAGTGTCAGAATACTCTGTTTGTCCCTTGAATTTAGAATCAAGTGGAAAATACTTAAGTTTTGCTACCATTTAGGAGGAGGGGAAAAAAAAAAAAACAAACAAAAAACCACCAAAAAAGCCACCCCACCACACTGTAGCTCCCTGTTATTGCTGAAATATTAAATGACAGCTTAAAAAAAAAAAAAAATATAGGGTATGCAAGCCAGTTCTCCAGGACTGTTTTTCCTTGATAAGCAAACAGGATTTTACTGTTAGTTGCTGAATGCCTAATCCTTCCTATTATGTATTATACTCTGCTTGTTAGGGATGAAAAAGGAGGAATGCATCCTGTTTGGATTTGGAATACAGATTGCAAAGCTTCATTAGTAAAGCTCAGTAATGCTGATTATCTTAAATAGCTGTCATGGAAAAGAGTATGCAGTCATCTAAATCACTGACACCAGACTCTGGGGTTTTTTGTGTTGTTCCAGGAAATGTGGCTATATGCAACTTATTCCAACTGGGGAACATTGTCAGCAGGTACTTGGATGAGAAGTTATGCAGCATAAGGACATTATTTCAACAATATTAGAACATAAATACCTCTTCTGCTCTGTCTTGGATTTGTCCAGCTGCTCAGAAACTGAAAAGTTGTCACAGAAAGAGCAGGGGTATAATCTTTTGGGCTGTAGTGGATGACAGGGTCCATTTTCCTTGCTGCTCTTGGTTCAAAAAAGGAGGAGACAGGAGAGAAAAGGCAGATTAAAAATACCATGAAAAATTAGATATTTCATCTGAGTTTTCTTAATGACTTTTGGATGTGAAAGCCTTGATTTAATCAGGATTTTTTTCATTGGTTTGTAGTCTTGACTTGTACGAAGAGATTTTCCTATTTTAACAGTCTTTTTGGCTGCTGGTTTGGGTTTTTTGTCATCCCCACAGATTCTTTCCTTCCACTCCACTCTACTGTGCCTAGTTTAGTGTCGGGATGCACACAGTTGTTGTACAGATGAGACAGAAATGGGAAATGGTCTGCAAAGAACTACCAAAAATTCTTCAGTGTTTCACTCAACAATAGCAGAAACAACAACTCACTGATAGATTGGATAAGGCAGAGAGAACTCACAGTGGCAAAAGATGAGAAGTTAATTTGGTGGTGGAAGATGTGTTCTCTTCCACATTTTGAGGCTAGTGTCTGACATTTTGCACACAAAGTTGTTTGAGGAGGTGGGAGGAAGGAGAAGCTGGTAATGATTATGATTGTTATTCTTTAAAACATATGCTCAGCACTTTGTAAGCAGTGTATTCAGCTGGAGAGTCATAGGCATTCCATAATGATGGATTTCTTTTGCAACTCTGGAGCCAAATCAAACCAGATCAGTTATGCATTGACAATATATTAAATAGGGGAAGTCTGAATTATCATTGTGCAAATTTCAAACAAAGTAAATAAATCTGTTCCTGGTTTCATACTAGTAAAAATAATCTGTATTGCAGGATGTATGCATTTTGAATTTTTGTGGTACTTTTGTTTTCAAGGTATCTAGCTAATACTTTTGGTAATTTGTGCTAATAAAAGTAACTTTTTAAACTTTTTAAATCATAAAGCAGTAGCTATTATATGGTATCTGATTTGAAATTTTAATATACCATGCTGTACTACAGTGCACTCTAATTTTGTTTATAGCATTTGATTATCATGTCAATTTACATCCAGAGTAGAAGAAATTGGCTGGATATCAAGCAATAAATTTTAATAGGATCACTATCTGCATCATTTGGTATGGCATTCAGTGATTGTTGTCCTGATTCCTGATGTGACAAACAAGTTATCATTCTTTAGGCACTGCTGATCTTCGCTGTTTTCCATGACTGAGCTAACTGCATGTTGCTCAGTCCCTGATGTCTGATCTGCACATTAGAAAAATCTCTTAGAGGCAGACATGACATGAAATACCAAAATGGCACAGGTACACTCTGCAAGAGCTACCATATCCAAAATCTTTGTTATATTCAGAAGTTAATGGTAGAAAGAACATCTGTGAGAACTAATTCATTAGCAGTACTCAGGGATTCAGACAGTCTGAAAAATGTGGAGAGGTGATAGAAATTGTGTATCATCATTGATAACCCTGAGTAAATGGCTTGGATTTTAATGCATGTGTTAGATTCTTGTCTGTACACTTCAACTGCAGGAACAACCACAGTTTATGATAGGGAAGTGAAGAGCACTCTTCCACAGGGGTGTGTGGTCTGAAATCCCTGCTGCATTGTAGGGATTGTGGTAGCCATGGCAAACAACACCAGTACTGTTTGATGTTGTGTTTGTACCAGAGAATCTCCCTGTGCAGGATTCTTTTGTCTGTTATGCACCTGTCCTGATCATTTGATCCATGCCTGCCTGTAGGACACCTATAGTGCTTACAGGATGTTGATGTAGTAGTTTCCCTCCTGCTCTAGTTGTTTGTATGGTTTATCATCCAACTGCATGTTAAAGTCTTTGAGTAAGTGTGTCATGGGTACTATTAAGCAGTTAGAAAACAGTGAGCTGGTTTGCAGGCTTCCTTTGAGCTTACCACTGAAATGTGCACTCTTCTCTGCTGTAGTCTTGTGCTACAACCTTCACCCTGTCCTGGGTCAATGGCAAAGTAGAATGTGCTGCTCTGTGCCATGTACTTGGAGAGTATCAGAGCCAGAGGAGAATAAATCTGTAAATATCTAGTGTCTTTCACCAAAGGATTGAGGAAGACAAAGTGGGCAGCACAATCTGGACAAAACCAGCAGCTCCATGCATTGCTCAGTATGTTGCAATGCCATGCAACAGAGACTTCCAAACTAGGTTTTTCTACTTTAAGTGATATATAAGTATCTTGAAATGTAATTACCAATAGCAATGTTATCCAGCAGTAAAAGAAAGAGATGAGGAACTCCTGGCATAGGAGACATTTTATCCCTCCTGTTTATTCTTTCTAATCCTAAAACAAGTCAGAATTCAGTACACCCAAATAAACAGATTTCACACAGCCCGTGAAGACTGACAATGAATGGGCAGAAGAGCAACAGTTAATTAAGAAACATTACTTAGTGTTCTGCATTCATAACTAGTTTATTTCATTTTATTGCTTTTATATATGAAGAAATTATGTTTGCTTGACTATCATGGAAAAAGGAAAGAAAGCAAGGGAAAATAACCAGGTTATGATAATATATTGAGAAAGGCTACAGGAATAATACAGAAAATTGAGAATAAACAAAATACATAACCTTATTATGCTGAGAATTTAACAGTGTTTGTACAATATTTCAGGTAAGAAAATCAGAGAAGAGAGGGAGATAAAAGGAAGACAGACTTTCATTGCCTATAAGCAGCCAAATTTCCGTTTAAACACTGCAGTGGAAGCTTAAGTGACTAGCACAGAATGGAGAAATCAGTCCAAGTGCACTTTAATCCCCGAGGTTTTTTGCCAACATCAACTGGTGGAAGAAGGAGAATCAGCATCTTTTATTACTTTACTTTCAAACTGTAGCTATCTGCTGCCCATGACCAGCTGCCATCTTGCAGTTTTCCTTTGCTTGCTGTCAGAGGTTGAGTGGCTAGACTCCTGGAAAAAATTTCAGTCATTAAATAGACTGAACTGTAAATCTGTGTTTATCTCATTTTGAGCAACTCAATTCTTTAAGATCACCCGACACTGCAAACACAGATAATATATATTTACAAGTCATACAATTATCTATAGTGCCTTTCTTTGTTCTTCAATGGATACTTGTAAATTCCAGCTAAGATTCAGTGAAAGGGTTAGTTTCTCTTCTAAAGGGAGACAAGTGCAAAGAATTTCACATGATTAATGCTGATGAATAATTTCTTCATGTTAATAGAGAATAATAAAAATGACTCATTCTCCTAACAAAGATTTTTTTTTTTTTTTTTTTAGAGTGGCATAGATGCATGCTGACATCCAAGGAATCTGCCACAAGCTGATTTTACTCACCAGGATCAGCATTATCTGTTCCACATAAGCACACAAAGTGAAATCCACTTTTTTTTTTTAGTAAGATGAAAAATCAAACCTCATTTAAAATTTTTTCATATACAATGTGATATAATTATATAAAGAGCAAAATTCTGCCAGTAGGTTATGCCTATGAGCTTTTCATGAGGTCTAGAGTTCTTGTAGATTCTTCACAGAATGAACATATCCCACTGTCATTGCAACAACTTGATTTCAAGTTCTTGATAATTAAGAAAGTTGTATGAACCTGATCTTATTAGTGCCAAAAATCTAGCAAAAGAATTGACTAATTTGCTAAATTTAAGTTTCTAATCTTTCTTTTTTTCCTCTGCTTTTTTATACGGTGCCCAAAAGCTATATTACTCACTAATAACTGTCATTTGCTGTGAGAGACAGGGAAGGTGAGCAGATAAAATCTATCATGGACATGACAACAATTTCTTCTCATTATGCTGATGACTGTCATTCAGTTTCTCAGTTGTATGCTCTCCTTGCTTTCACCTTAACTTCTTCGGCTCAATTTTGAAATAAGCCAGAAATGAGGGATACATATTTTAAAACTGAGTTTTTGTTTCTTCAACCTTATGTTTTAGGTTAAGTCTCTTTAGTTTGCCTACTAAAGATGATTTGGGGAATCTCATTGCAAGCTGCTAAACTGTAAACAATTGTTGCCTCTAAACACATTTTGTATTGTGGTAACCTAGAGGAGAACCAGCTATACCCTTTCTTCCCACTGTGCTAGATATAAAACAAAAAGCTATCTAATAAGTGTATAAATGCTACACAAAAATTTCTTCATGAGCAGGTTTTAAACTGGTTTCTGAGTCCATGAAATCAGGACTGGAGACACTTAATTGTACTATTAAGGGGAGAATCATGATATTTTGTTAGTAGACTGTATGAGAGATATCTTGGATCACAGCTGCTTCTGAATTACTATGTATCTGTGATGCTTGTAAAAAGAGTGAAATTACGATTTGTACACTAAAAATAGCTCATATTTGTCAGGCTATGACACTTTTTTTGGAAGATTGTTACTTACATTAACTGAGAAAACAATCCTAATCCGTTTTGGCTTCTGGATTCTGCATAAAATATTCCAGGCATAGACATCTTACCAGTGCTGACTCCAAGTACTTTTTTTAACTTTTTAAAAGTAATTGCTACTACTGGTACTGCTTCCCTGGGGCTAAGCTCCTGAATTTAAATTACTGACTTGTCTAACTCTTCATGGCAAAAATGCTGGCAGGCAGGCTATATTAGCACTTCAATTGCTGCAAGTACCTGTCTGATACCACGGTTTTTTCTAGAGATTGGAAAATTCATCAATGTTTCTCATGTAAATAAGGTTTTATTGCCACATTCTCCCAAATTAAATAAAGGTTTTCCCATTTTCAAGAGGGAATTATTGCTTAGATCTTTGAAATCCCTCTGATAAGTAATAGTGTAAGAGAATGGCAATCTAAACATTATGTATAATCTCTAATTTAAGAACGTTTTTACTTGAGTATTTCACATATGCGTGCTTCTTCCCATCTAAGGTGTATTTTAAAAATACATCCTTATTTTAAAAATAAGGAATTTTTACTTTCTTGCAGCAGGTGTGCTGACACAAAGTCCAGAAGATGATACCCTCTCATTTCTGTAGAGGATATTCTCACCTTTTACATGTATTAACAAACTCCAACTTTCAAAAATCCCATGGAATAAGCAAAACGATATAAAAATTAATACAGTGACATTG
>NW_010330894.1:21848-46184 GCF_000700745.2 Antrostomus carolinensis
TCTGTATCTTATGTCACAAACGTATGTGTCTCCTTAGACCGAGACACTCTTAAAAAATAAATCTGCTGAAAGGTTTTTTCTCAGCAGAATTAACAATGCAATGTATTTGCCAGTCAGCTGCTGCATACTGTGATGAACAGAAAATGATCAGTTCTCATAAGGATGTTGATTATTCCCCAACTTTAGCTCAAATGACTAGTTGCTGATTATATTTTGTGTTAAAGAGTTTGTTTCCAGGACTTCTGTATTTAGAGATAGTGGCTAGGAGGGGAAAATAAACCAATATCTATTTATTTTATAAAAGAGCAATTAGTTGTAACTGTACAAAGACTCCAGTGGGAGTTCTTTGGCATTGAGTGGTGATTCTTATCAATATAACCTGATCCTGTCATAATTCGCAGTATTACTCTTTGTTTGCACTGATGACTTTTTACAATTTATCTAGAAGAGAAGAAAAATGTAATTGTATAATGTAAGAGACTACCATCAATTTGAAATGCTGATGAATGGTGCATGTAAACATGCAGTTACAATAGGTAAAAGACTAATGAACTAGTAACTAACACATGATAATGGTTTCAGAAGGGTTGTAAAGGTTCTTGCTGAAAGTAAACAATGTCTGGTGAAACACAAGTTTATAGTCCCATGGTCAAAGTGAACTTGGTGGCTTTCCATTAATTTCCTGGCTCAATTCAACAACAATCAAACCTTGAAAACTTAATGGAGAAAGATTCTGATTTACAGAAGGCCCCTCTCAAAACTGAGAAGCAACGTTAAGCATCACACCAAAGTAAACATATAATTTCCTGTAACAAGAATACAAAAGGTTGCTCATCCTTGTTGAGACAAATAAGTCTTTCATGGATCTCCACCAAAACTGATTTTGATGGCTTGCATCAAAAATGCTGATTAACACAGGTTCTTATTGTTCTGTTTATTTGAATGAAATGTTTTCTTTTCTAGCTCTGCAAAAACACATAACAGAAAACAAGAGAACCATGTTAGCAGCTCAAAACTTTGTGAAAACCAAAACTACAGTAACCATCTTCCACACATTGCATGGGGAAAGATGGAGAGAAAGATCAAAGAGAATCAAAATTCACATTGCAACTTCCATTATAGAGCTGAGCTACAAGTGCAGTGCTGATTTTCCGAGATGAGTAGACTGTTCTGCATCTCTCATCCTCTCTTAGACTAGAGGAATTCCATCCTACAAAATGGTCCAGAAACATCTCTGTTTAAAATTTTTATCAGAATAGATATGTCCATTCAAAATGTTGGGAGGGTTTTTTTTTTTATGTTGTGGTTTGGGGGTTTTTGGTTGTTTGGTTTTTGGGTTTTTTTTATGAGATGACAACTGAGAGGGAGGAGCTTTTTTGTTCCTTTGTGTTTCTTCTGTTCAAGAAATCTCTCAATTAAAAAGTTTTGTGAAGAACAGAATCAGATGAACAAGCTAGCACATGATTACTGTAAGATCTTCCCATAAGGTGTTCCTTCATCTAGGAGATGCTAAAGTGGAACTAAATGAACCCCTATTGCTGTAGCGGGGGGAGGTTTAGGAGTGGGGGAGTATTTTGTTCTTTTTCTCCTTTTGATAGGCTGGAAATGAGCAATATCTGCCAGTGATGTGAAAATAGAAGGGGAAAAGTCTAATGCTGCCAGCTTGAAAAGACCTCAGCACTTCAGAAACAATGTTTGTTTTGCGTACTTTTTGATAAAAGCTGGGGGTGAGGGGGAGGGGAGATGCAACTAGAGACAAATGAAATTTGAAACTTTCAGACTACTTATCCTAAAATTTTCTGAGCTTAGCACAATGCTCTCTTTGAGTCTACTGCCATGCTTTAAAGCCTGTGCTGTGTTTCGGGATTAGAGTTTCTTTACATATTATTTCTCAATCTTGGGAAGAGTTTAGGTACAGCAGGAAGAGAGAGAGGAGTGATTTTGGTCATCTTGGTTTGACAGACTTGAAAATGGAGTTTACATTGGGGTAGATCATTAAAATAAAAATGGCAGAACACTTAAGGCAGCTCTGCGATGTTTTGTCTGGTTACAAACTTTTGGAAAAGCCCTAAAACCAATAAAAAGCCACAGAAAATTAAAAACTCAAGGGACCACTGTTGGAAGTGGTGAAATCACTGTTTTCTAAATGCCTCTTAAAATCTCCTTGTGTTGTGTGTTTCCAGTAAGTGATCACCACTTAACTTTCAATGCTTGGAGTAAATTTCTTCTGCTTTTATTGTAGTAGCTCTGTATCCGTTCCAACACAGCAGGCACTAAGCCTAAGCATTCTGAAGGTGAGGGATCTTGATTTCTCTGGCTATAGTACCAGCTTTGCCGCTTTATTGAATCACACTCTTAAGAGCTCTTGTTTTTAGTTCTATAGGTTTCTGATTTGAAAGATCAGTCACCATTTGATTTTAGAACTTTGTTAAGACTATCACGGATATTATGTCAGTGTAATGTGTCTCTTTGGTATCCTTAAACGTGTCATGAAAACTCTTCAGCAATGCTACCACACACAAGGATAGAACAAAATAAATTAAATTAAAGCATTGGTGAACAATGTTTTCATGTGTTCATTTCCAAATATGCATTTCCCTTAGAAAACTGTGTATGGCTGAATGGGGCTTAATTCCACAAAAATATTTATCTGGACAACAACTGGAACATTGCTGCAGGTGTCTAAAATAATGGTAAGGTGTGAATGTTGAGATAATATCTTCTTTTTACAAATCATAAACAATACAGTTGGGCAGTGGAGGTTAAAGGAAAGCAGTGAGCCAGAAAAACAGTGGTATACTACAGATGGGATAAAACACTGTTTTCTTGTGTGTCTTAGTTTGTCGTAACAATGTAATTGAACACTTTTATGATCCATTTAAAGTATTGGACAAGACATAAAGGATAAAAAGAAACCAAGAATGATTTAGAATGAATTGCACTTAAGGAAATCTGACTGGATATTCTACCTCTTTTTCTCTAAATATAAAGTTGGGATTTGTTTTGTTTTGGTTTTTTTTTTTTTTTAAGTATAACAGACTGATTAATAAATTGCAATCAATTCCAATGCCTAATTATCTCCTTAGGAGGTTTGAAGAGAAAGTAATGGATGAAGCATGCTTTTCTCTCAGCATGAGAATAGCCAGCTAGAACAGCTTCATATCTTAAAAAAAAATTTAAAAACCCAAAAAACCCCAAACCTTTGCTATAAGTGAGGAAAGGAGCAAAGTCTTAAATAACAAGTGTGCATCTGATTTTCTTGTTTAAATTGGGTAAAACCAAGAGTGTGATGTTTGTGTGCAGATAACTGAAACAGTGGTTTAGAGGTAAATGCTTTTAAAATTCTCTCAAAATCCCGGTAGAGATTACATTTCTGTACAATATCCAAGGGGAAAAAAATGTGAAGTATTAGGGGGTTCTGTTAGAAGTTTGATATATGCGGTAAGTGGTTTCTAGTTCCCAGTGGTATAGGTGGAATTGTTAAAGGAGTCTAAGTTCATCGTCCAAGGGAAAATGTCATCAGGTTTTTAAGGTCATAATATGTTTGCCCTATATGAAAAATTCTTGAAATTTATCCCCTTTTATTAGATACAACAGGCTTTATCAAGGCTTTCTCTCTTTTTTTCCTCCCTCCCAACATACCAAAAAGGAGTTTCTGAACTTGAAAAATAAAACCACACCTTAGCTTTTCCTGTGTAGTTTAAGTTGGCTTGTTTCATTTTGCTTTTTTCTGCAGTTTAAGAGTAGACACATGGTCAGTTCTGTGATTCTAACACTCATTTGTGAACAGATAAAATGGGAATTATCTGAAAGAGCTACTTAGCATAGCAGTCCGTGTAGCTGTTGCTGAAGGAGGCTGTTGCATGGGATGTGTCTTGTCAGGTTTCTGTATGAGGAAGAGTTTAGTAAAATACAACACTTCAGTCGGGAAAAGAAAGAACTAAGAGGTTTACAAAATTATAAGAAAAATCAGGGATGCAAGAATAAGGGGACATCAAATAAAATGGAAAGGAGATAAGTTCAAAACAAAAGGAGATAAATTTTCATATAGTGAATAATTAGCCCACAGAACTCCTTATGAAATATGTTGTGGATGCTGAAGTTAAATTAAACTTGATGTAGGGACTAGACAGATCAACAGCAGAGATCTATTCAGAATTGGGTGAGGCAGGGTGAGAGGGACAGGAAGAAAAGGTGCTGAAAGTAGGTAGAAGCTATGGGAGGAGAATCTTATACTTGCCCTGCTTTACTATTCTACTGACACAGTTGGAGACTATATACTGTGTTAGAGGATCCTTCTGTCTTAGTGTACCTGTTCTTATTTACTCCTTAGCTTTTGGTCCATACACTGACATAAACCATAAACTATCAGAACCATGCTAATAGCCTTGGCTGGTAAACATAATAGGTGCTCAATGAGTATGCAGGAGCATACAAGACATCCCTTATCTACAGATAGCACCTCAGCAGGGTGAGGTGATTGGATATACATCTGTAAACATTATGGCTAATTCCACAGGCCAATATGAGTCTCAGACCTCAGCTGAGAAATGGTAAATTCTGGTGCTGTCACTGATCAGGAAATATAGTCCATTATGTTATGCCTGGAAACATCAAAAAGCTAGGATGGAGGTCTTCAGAGAAAAATCTAGATGGACAGTGAAGTAATTGCTGGAGGTAACTAAAAATCAGAAAATGGTTGTGTCCACACGCTAAGGGAAGGTACAGTGTTGAGGACAATCCCAGGGGAAAAGTACAGCTGGTATGCCAGGAATTTAATAACACTGCCTTGGTTCCGGGTGTTTACAGTACGGGATATGGGAAAGTGACGGCTCCTTCTCCAAGCTCCTTCTCCAGCTCCCCATGCCAGACACTGCTTTCACTCCACAAGGCTTGATGTATGGTCTATCTGTGATTCTGGATCTACAGCTGGCAGCCCTTTTGACAACTACTTCCCTTTGTCCCTTTTGACAAAACCATAACTCCATACCACTGACCCCCCTCTTTCCCCCTCATAGAGAGCATCTCTAAGTTTTTATAATTTCTACCATAAAAGGGGAAGGGAAGTGCCTTTTGCCAATCACTGTAAAGGTATGACTAGAGTCACTCAAGCTCCACCTTGCAGGTAGAAAAATAATATAAGAATAGCCCCAAGAAGGGAAGGAATTAAGGAAGACTCCATCACAGTCAGGGAAGATGCCATCACCAACAAGTCAGGGATGACTCTATTGCAGACCTCTGACCCCTGGGACCAGCTGATGGACTGAGTCTCTCTTCCCCCCACACCCCCACCCAATTGGGATGCTTTTGGGTAAAACTAAGACTTAGACTTAGCCGATGATCTCTCTCGGAAACTTAGAAAATCTCTAGGGAATTATTTTACCAACTTAGTTTGTAGTAGATTGTCACCTTTAGCAATTAATAACACTTTTAGTAACTTGTAACTTTAATGCCTATATATACTTCTGCACACAGTGGTTTATCACCAGCAATCCATATGAATCTATATTAATCCTGATGCTCTATTAAAGGTGCTTTCACTTGCTTACAGACTTGTTGCACAATTTCTTGCTGGGCTGCTGCCTGATAAGGCCATGAGAGTCCATAAATTGTGACTGGCTGAGGGCTGTGGGGCACTATTAAGTGGATCCAGCACTGATGTGCTCCAACTTGTGGTGGCTCGTTGAACTGTGTCTGTCTGTAACCAGCCACCCCAACTGACCCATGCTCAGCAGGACACTACTAAATTCTGCAGATTTAGCCATGTAGGTCCATAAATGGCGGGCACGGGAGTGCAGTGTGCTATTCGGTACATCTGCAGTTGTCAGATCGATAGTGCTCCATTAGGCATAACTCAGGATCTAAGCCTAGCTGTCCCCAGCTCCTCCAATTATCTGAGGGTGAGTTGGAACACAAGGGGGTTATTTCCTGCTGAATTGCTTTACCACCCTTTTCATGCAACAATGGAATTTCTCTTTAATGCCTCCCTTGAAATCTAAAGATAATATTTTTCATGAATATTCTTGTGTTTGTAGAAATAAACAAAACCAGAGCACTTTGAAACTCTGAAAGCTAGTAAGGCTTCTTACTCTTTTGATTGTCTTCATTCACAAATCTCAAAATACTGTTGGAAAATAGGTAGTTATTAGCTTTTCACTCTAACATATTAGCTAACTAATCCACCAAAAATTCCTAACTCAGTGTGCAACTTTGTCATTCAGAGAAAACAGATCTGTTGTCTTCAACAGTTTTTCATTAGACCATGAACTATTTCAAATGTTGTAGATCCATTTCTTTTTTTAATCTCTCACGTTGATATACAAAGGCTTAAATTAAAGTTGACTTTTGAGTGAACTTTCCAACTTGTACCATAGTAGCATGAAATGCAACCATGAGATTCTTTAACCAACCTTCATTAGCATGAAATAAGACTGTGAGACTTTTACTCCTACAATTCAAAGCCAGGTGCAGAATACCAAAATAGTAGCTTCTCATACATATCTTGCATCCTGGACAAATCTGGGATGTTCCAGTGTGAAGTGAAACATACCCACCAGATATTATGGTGCCTTTCTTTCTGCATAATTTGTTAGATTACATAAAAGCAGGACCCTCTCACAGCAAAGACGGAGACCTCTCCTAGGAGTGGAAGCACTGCATAGGACTTCCCAATTGCTGGGGAAAAGCCTCTCCAAATCCTTCAATGTGACAGGGCTCCCCAGCTGATGTATGGGATCTGGATGATGATAAGTATTTGAGCAATTGATGATGTATCTTTCTTAATCACTGTGCTTTCTCTTATGTGGTAATGATGAGGTGCATTACCCTGTTTAACTCTGTACCTTGCTTATTCTTTTTTCCCTGTTTTAAACTAGAGTAAAATAAGTTTGTTTCTAGTATTCAGTTGGTGTCTGCGTCCTTTTTGCCAGCCCCGCCAATTGGCAAAACACATGTGCATGCACACATACACAAAGACTTGCTAATCTGCATGTCTGTTCTGTAGCAAGCAGCTCTTTGGTAATGTGCTGATGAAAAGATAGTAATTGGCAGGTCTTAATTAGCTGGCAAGAGCTTCCCTGTTGATTTCAGTTGTAATCTCTGTTAGGTATTAGAGGAAACACTATCAGCTAGGCAGCCACAGCATATATGCCACATGATAAGGAGTAATTTACAAACCATGATTATATTTCTGCTGTTGGCTATACTGTGGTGATTCTCCTCTGAACGTAAGTCTGGCACAATCGATATAGAGTTTTATGTACTCAGTTTTCCTCAAGAATGAGGAAACACATTTAGCTGCATTTTGGGCTCCACATGCTCTTCTGTTTTCCTATTCTGTTACATTTATGATGTCCATTGACCTTCTGGTGTCCCTATTGTGGAGCAGGAAAAACTGTAGGTCACAGGAAAGAAATAGTGCATAGGAAGGCAATGAGACAAATAGTTTGCAATATGTTCTCCTGTACAACACAGCCTGGGTATTGGATCTGTTTTAGATTGTGTCCTTTCACTTCAAGTAATATATCTCCTCACTTCAAAATTCTAATAGGTGCACCCTGATCTCTTTTATTCTGTAACATTCTTAAAGAAGTCCACAAGAGTCTCTAGTGATTTTGCAATTATTTTACAGCAAGCTTAATACTTCTGTCATGTAACAGATTGTGTTTTCATCCTAATTGGGGTTCTCAAGCCTGTGTAAATAAGACCCCCATGTCCTGCATCCAGTGCTAGCAGGAGACGCTAAAGTGCCATAATACAAGACAAAACATGCTGATAAAAACCCCAGACAACTATAAGCCAACCTAGGTTTCAAAAAAGTCCTATTTCAAGGGAGTAAAGATGCTAATCATTGTTTACCCTGAGCAGATGGAGAACATAAATTGCTTTTGCTGTTTCCCAGACACAAACAGAAGTTAAAATACAGTCAAAACTCCAGAGTCACAGATAGAAAGCTAATGATGACAAGAGATAAAAGTTTTTCTTACAAGTTCCTGAAAACTGTATTGATATCTCTGACAATGAATTGCCTGACAGTGTCTCACCATTTGAAAAGTTTTTGCTTTTTGTAAACAACTCCTCCTTGACCATTTCTTGCTTGCTCAGAGACTAGATATTTAAACTTCTAGCCATTCATCAGATGTGCTATGTGACACTCTCTGAATGTCCAAGTACACTTCTGTAACAAAAAAATGCTCTGTGTAAGGTTTTGTTAATGGATCTCTCTTTTTTCTTTTTCTTTTTTTTTTTTTTTCTATCCTCTCCAGTACCACTCACTGCATTATCTTCTCAGACCAGCTTTATGCTCTTTTTGATAAGCTTTCCATTGAGGACACACAAAGGATCCTGGAAATCTATATAAACTGTTTACTTTGTTGTTTTTCCTGCCCTGTTCTCTATCTCTTCCCAGAGGCTCCCTTTAAACCTCCCTTACCCCTACTCCCACTTTTTAATCCAAAACCTTGAAAGGCAAAATAGTCCAGCTGAAGAACTGATGGCTCTGCACCCAGTTATCTAG
Organism: Antrostomus carolinensis; assembly: GCF_000700745.2. Classification (NCBI taxonomy): domain Eukaryota; kingdom Metazoa; phylum Chordata; class Aves; order Caprimulgiformes; family Caprimulgidae; genus Antrostomus; species Antrostomus carolinensis. The sequence goes on from NW_010330894.1 coordinate 30,364, forward strand.
TTCTTCTGTTTTCCTAGTAGTTAGTAGTACTGTCCTCTGCTACAAAGCCAAGCATCTCCCAACTCCTCTAGTGGTTTGTAGTGAGAGGGAAGGGAGGTAGAGTGATTGTGAAGAAGACATCCTGGACGCCCTTTCTCATAATATCCATTGCCCACCAATATCTTCCATTCCAAGTCCCAGTTCTGTTGCTCTTGGATGCTCCCTTGCCTTTTTCCTGATGTAGGGAGTAAGGAAGGGACACAAAAAAATTGTGCAGTAGGGATTTTTTTTTTTTTTCCTAAAAACTAGAAAAAAAATTAGTGGTTGGAGTTCTAGGAATATGTGAGGACTTATCTGCACACAAAAACCAGAGGGGAACGGATTCTGCTGCCATGAGCTGGACTGGTGCTGGCAATGCAGGGCAGAAAGCTCAGTGTAGCCTTGTCTGCTCTGACCTCCGGGGGTGCGAGATCTGCACGAGTCTCAGCAAATGAGGATGTTTAAATACACCTGTTTTATTAACATTCTAAGGGAAAAAGAAACACTAGATCACTCTGTTAATTTGAAAAATAAACATTTTCAACACTTATGTTACTTTATTTTTTTTTTTTTAGGACAGGAAGGCAGAATTTTCACGCTTTTTCTCTTTTATTTTTTCTTTCTTTTTTTAACTTCCTTTTAAGAATAGACAAGTTAAAACCACCATAAACTGGATGAAAATGCATAAAAAACCAGAAGTATTGTAGAAAGTTACAGTACACAAGCTCACATGAGAATAAAATCATTATTCAGTATTTAAATTTCTGTATCTTGAGGAAGTCTGTGTCGTGGCCAGTGTTAAATAAAAACACACATTTATCTCACTTTGAATGTGTCTCCACATGGTGTTTTTCCTTCTCTCTCAACTCTAAATATGAAACACTTGTTTGGAAAGAAAAAGTTAACTAGAAAAAGAAACAGAACAATGCATGTTTCTGTCAAGTGAATGATCTCAGCAATCTGGGGCTGTGTAGTGCACTGTCTCCTGCCAGGCGTGCAAAAAAGGCATCTTAAGGAAAACTGCGAGAAATATTTTAACGTCACAATTTTCAGATTGTCAGTACTGGGCATCTAAGCTTAAAACAAATATCTGTGTGCACTTATAGAATTATGTATTCTGTATGCCACTAAAAATGAGAGTCAGCTCTTAGTTGCTAATTTACATATTTCACTTGTTTGGTTTTTTTTTCTGTTTTTCCAATGGTGGTGTATGCTTTCTGTTTTTCAGACGATAAAAATTGTGAAATAAACTATGGGTTTTGATAAGTTGGTTTTTACTTTGCCAGAATTTGGAAACATATTTATAAATATCTAAGCAGACATTAGGAATTCTTGGAAAGAAAACAAACAATCCATAGCTTTCCACAGAGTGTTTGTCATACAATATAAGGAGTAAAAACAGAAGAAAAGGACATCAGCATTGATCCTTATTTCAAATAGACTTATAAGAGATGTAGGTTAATGTAAAAACTACATTAAAGACAAATTAAATACCAATAAATTAGATGTTAATGAGGAGATATATTTAAAAGCAGGAAAATGCAATTAATGAAGACATAAAATAAAAATATGAATAGAGGAGAAAAGAGCAAAATTTTAGTGAGATCTTGTGAAAAGAGTGAGAGAGGAGAGTGTACTAAGGTGACAATATAAATTTCGTCAGAAAAATTAAGTGGAAATAATTTCTTTAATTCCACCAAAAAAAAAAAAGACTTTATCAGATGTTAAAACTAATAACGCACTTTTTAAAAGATAAATTATTGTAATGAAAGGGCCCAAATGACAGGTAAAAGCAGCAGTGTCTTTTCACAGGCACTGATGTAACTGAGCTGGAATATGCAACATTTTGTGTTCCAAGTGTAAGAGACAATGGCTTGAAAGGAAATGGAATGAGACAGATTCACACTGAGCAGAGGAAAAACAGACTTTATGGACTTGCAAGTAATGAACTGCATTGAGGATGTTTAGGATGAGTATAATGAATTGTCACTGAATATACGTCATGATGGATGTGACTATTATCCGAGCCAGTTTAGACAGGAGTAAAAGCTTGCTGATGCCTTGCAGTGCTGGAGAGCTAAGAGCCATGAAAACAGACAGTAACACTCAGCATTGTGTGGGACTCTGAAAAATGATGACAGAAGATATTAAATGATCATTTAAGACGCTAAAGAGATCATTAAAAAGCAATAGAGATGCTAAATAGAACTTGGATTTCTGCCTCTCCCCTCTCTCCCATACTCTGAAATGACAGGAGGCTTTTAAGGCCAGAAATTATGATGAACAGACATTTTTACAGATACTTTTACAAAGATGTTTAAAGAAAGAGATCTTCCCTATCCAAGTAATATGAACTCATTCACATCTACCCACATATCAAAACTGTGATTAACCCTGCACCACCACAAACATCTTCCTTGTTCCAACTACCCACACTTACTGCAGAAAGTAGGGTGGTGTGTTGGTTTTGGGTTGGGGTTTTTTTAGTTTGGTTTGGGGGTTTGTTTTTTGTTTTGTTTTGTTTAAAAAGGCAGAAAGAAGCATAAAGAAGGATAACAGCATAAACTGTCATAACCTGTTGAAAAGATTGACTCTGAACTGAAAATACAGACAGCTCCTCTGCCATCTGTTATACCTGGAGATATCTGGCATATAGCTACAGTAGCGTCAGGTGGAAAAACTGCAGGAGGCATTCTAAGGTCATAGAGATGATAAAAACAGAAAGAAAGGATGCTGTGTTGGTGTTAGATGCCAAAAATGGTTTCCTGATAAATACTAGTTTGATGCAAGAGAAATAAAAGAACTCCCATAATGCTAAAAGGAAATACAAATAGTTCTGAATAACCACAGAGGGGTTAGGAAGGAAAAGTGAACTTAAGCCTCTGATGTGGTCCAGGGACAGTTGCCAGCTGTGTGTATGTTGACAAGTGAGGAAGCTGACTCCTGCAATACAGACTAATAGTTCTAAACACCTTCCAGGAGGCATTTGTAGGAATTTTAAGGTCTATGAATCTCTGGGGACTTGAGCTTGGCATCTACTCATCAATGACACAGCTATAACCCTGTCATCCTACCAATTAATTTAGCCGCAAGACTGTTTAATCTTTTGTCATTGAGTGGGCATCCTTGAAAATACAGGTATTCCCTTTATTTTAGTCTATTGCTACTCTGAGAAAATTTTGTATTTGTTTAAAAAGTGCTCTACCAAATATTTTTTAGCTTACTTTGCCTTATACGTTTGGTTTTGTGATAGTTTGTACAAATTTGTAAGGTCAAATCCCTGCTTATGAGCAAAGGCTAAACTCATCACTATATGCCTGATACCTGAAGGAACAGAACTACATACAAGGCTATCTATCAATAGGAAAAATTAGCTTAATATTTATAGTAAGTTAATCTAATGTTAGAATCAACTATTTAAATTCAGTTGTAGTAACAGAGGAAAATAAATTCTGGAATGCAAACTAGGAGAAAAGATACTGTAAAGCAGACCTAGAAAAGAGAGAAAATGTCAAGAGGGAGAGATTAATTTAGTTGAGTATTTTTCTGACTAGTAATTACATTTGAAAGGCCAAAGAACATGTGCTCCTTGTGGTCTCTGTGATTGGAGAGGATATGAAAGTATTTGGAATTTGACTTGATGAGTTTAATTTCTAAATGCAAATCTGTAGTAGTAGAAGCTATCAAATTAGAATAAGGTCAGCTGGGCTACACTAATTCACACCAAGAGTGAACAGCAGTCAAATTAGTTTCCATCAGTTATGAACCAGGATCAAAGCTCATCTTACTGACAGAAATCTCTGTCTATGGAAAGGATTCACAAGTCAGCAATAGAAAGGTAGCAAGAAAACTCATTTTGTAGACTCATTTTGTTCATTTTGATCTAGTTGTGCCATAATTCAAGGAACCTGGGTTTATTCCTGCTACCATATATGTTAGGAAAATACCCAAGAGGATTTAATGCATGATTCTGCAAAGTTCACTCCTATTTCCCTGGGCTGGTAATTAACTTTTGAATCACTGGAAAATGTGAAAGCAGCATCTACCATTACAGTAAAGACAGGAAGGAAATCCATGGGCAGTATTATGAAGGACGTGTTTATCTTTAGAATGGCTTTTGATTCACTCTCTACATGTTGTGTTTTGGAAGGCCAATGCTATCTAAGTAGAATTTTATGACAGTACCTCCTTAGGAGATAACTAGAAATATAAAGCTGTAGTATTCTGTTTTTATCAAATTTCCTGCCCTAATATACTTTTGTTATTTTAAAACTATATCAGAGAAAACTCCAGTATTCCACTATCCTCCCTGTCACATATAATGGTTAAAGGGGTTCAGTGCAGAAGCAATAGATGATCACTACAGGAAATTCCTAAAGTGCTGATGGGTAATGCTGGACAAATGTTATTTTGGTAATCAAGGGTTCTTCCTTGGTTTGCTTCATTTTTTTTCTCTTTTTACCACAGATAATTTCAAAATACTGTTTTCTGTAACTGATCTTTTTCTTAAATCTATCAGTTTGCTGTTTGTATGCTGTACTTTGTAGGTTTAGAAACTCTGGAAAATACATTGTTCTGTTCTAGTCTTGAGCACTCAAGTAAGTTGCTAAATTAATGGTTTTAAGTTAATTTCTGTAAAATACACATTACCTGATTATTGTTCTACTTGCAATCAGTTGACTCTTTCATATGAATACTGGCATGAGTATAGAACTATACATTCAGACATCCTTACTGGCAATAAAAACTGGTGGGGCTGTTTCTTGCAGAGGAAAATATCCGTAAGACCTGAAAACTGATTTTGCATATCTGCAAATATTTGTAGTTCAAGAAAGAGACAGGTGAGAATTCCCACCATTTCTAGTTGTTCATATTCTGATTTATTTAGATAGCATGAGTGCTCCCTTTCTTTCTGTGTAATAGAACTTGTATCTTTTTATATAAATCTGAAAATACTATGTGGCATTATCTGAACTAACTCTTATCATACTGAGGCACTGATTTCACTTGGAGAAGAGTGTATTTTTTTCTAAACTCTCCTAATAACAGTGATTAAATCCAGAGTTTTGAGAGGATTGTCTAATATTTTGGATGGGGACTTGCTAGTACTGAAATTGCAGTGATTTTTAATCCCGCAATTACCTTATCAGATTTCTGCAGCCGTTTTCAGCTGTGACTTAATGGTCATAACTGTGTACTAGCAACAGCAGGACATGTGTTAATTTCACAGTCATTTGACAGTGTTGAAAATTGTTTATTATGTAATTAAGGGTAAATATGCCTCACTGAAATAAATATCTTGGTATTGACATCAGTGAGTTAGCTGGAACTCTACCCTTAATCCTCTGCTAATATTCTGTATAAGGAAGCTTGTTCAGATAAATGTTCATCTTATCTCAGGCATCATCTAAGTGTTGTGTGAGCAAGAAATTACCTAGTCTCTTCTTCTGGGGCTCCAAAAAGCTGCTATCTCTTGTTCTCATTGGTTAGGACTAGGAGGAAGTCTTTGCATTATTGCCTTGAATTGAAACAGTAAGAGAAGAAAACATAAGCAGTTGTTTCAGCTTGCAGACAAGATTTAGACAAGATTGATGTAAAAGTCCGAACTGCAAAAATTAAAAAGGAACCTCTGAACTTTTCACTCATAGCTGCCAAACGTGCTTTGTATAGCTGGAGGTTAAAGACAGTTGATCCAAATGTAAGAGAGGCTATCTAGTACTGTTGCTTCATCACCACATTCTATACTCAACTTACTTTTTCACCACATGCAGAAAAAGAAAAACCCTGAAGTGCTTTTCAAAAAGAGGGACAATCGAAACAGATCAAAATTGTGGAGCAAATAGTGTTTATTTAATTTGATTTCCATGTACCTTTCATTGTCTACTTTCTTTCACATTCTCATTTCCATCTGGAAGGCTGGGAAGGCAGCTGGCTTCCCAGCATATACCAACTCCACAATTAGGTAGCTGGCAGGCAGCTCTTGCTTTCCTGTTCGTGGAGACTGTCTGCCTTGCTGGACCTCATGGCATGCTTGCCCACTATAATCCATTTGCACTGGGAACCTGGCTGCACCTATTGGCCCTTACTCAGGAATATAAAGGGTTCAATTGGCTCTGTAACAGCAATGACACTGTATGCGACCAGGTATTAGAAAACATATGGACTGTAATGATTTGAAGCCAGTTTGCTGTGTTATCTGTACTCTTCCTTTACTTCAGAAGGAAATATGTTGGGTATTTCTTTGGGGTAATACTCAGACTGTGATCAGGACGGACAATAATACTTGTCCTGCTGACTGAAAATCAGAACCATGCTCCTGAAGCAGTTCCTTACCTACCTTTCTGGCAGAATGTTTCACGCTGCCTGTAACCTCTGAGCAGCAGTAATCTTTGAGGCTATTTTTAAGCCTATTCAGGTCTTCTCATCTTCTCTACTGCTTTAGGTTTCCATAATTCAGAAATACTATGAACTTTAGTTATCAAAAATTATTTTTCTGATATTCAAAGCTCCTTCAAAGTTTTACTGTATTTTCCTTGCTTCTCTGAGAACCAGTACAGCATGATTCATAGCTGCTTGCTTGTTCTGATGTTGGCTTGCCTACAGATTAGAGAAATAAAAAGCTACTGTTCAAAATTTGCAGAGCTAGATGATTTGAAAGCTAGACATGGGAAAACAGAAGACAAGTAATAAGCTTATAGAACATATACACACTTGGGAGTTTGTACAAGATCTCCCAACCCCCCAAAAAATCACAGAAATTACTTGAATTGAGGTTATTTTAGAATGGATGATTGTGGTTCTTGTTGCAATTCCTAGTTCAGCAGTTTTTCTTTTCTCATAGCCTGTGTCCTTTCCTTTTCTCCTTCTACTTTCCTGTGGTACTAGCACCCTGTCAAAGATGCTGGATTCAGATTTTGGGATCTCTCTTATGGGCTGGGCTTCTCCTCTCCTTCAGCAGCATCCATCTTTATGAAATACTGCATTTAACTTGGGGTCTCCAAGCTACCATCAACCATACTACCTTTGCTATAAAACAACCTGTTGTTTTACCAGTGCTAATGAGCTCCAACAAGAGGATGTGCAAACACATTCACAGGCAGATTGTAGAGCTCTGTGCTTCACCACAGAGTGAGCATTTCCTTAGCCCTAATGATGAATTATGATGGATTCTGCTATGTAATGTTATTTAAAACTTAACCTGTTTCTTTTTACTGTATTTTTGATTGCAGGGGGGTTCTGGTTTTTTGCAGGTCTAAAGATAAAAGATTAAGAATCAATAACTATTAGAAGCCTCATGCTTTTGTCTCCTAGGAAATCCAAACTCGGGTTTATATTTTATTTTTCCATATTCATTTTCTGGATTCATACAACAGTTATCTAAATAGAACATAACATTTTGTACATATCAGTTACTGACACCAGTTATTTTTATATTTTGATTTCTCCAAGAGGCAAACAAACTTTATCTTCATCGTACAGAAAGGAGTTTCAGGCAGGGGGAAGTACTGCCTGGGAAAATTCAGTGGGCACCAAACTGCATCTTAAAGCTATCCTATAACCAGACAACATCTAAAGCAGGGATGGACAACAGATTCTGTCTCCATCCTTGAGTGTCGTGCCTTTAATCACTAACGATAATTCTAGCTTCTTTACATCTCCATAGCAAATAAGGTCTTTTATTTATTTGTTTTACAGTGAAGGAGGAGCAGAAAAGGGAGATAGTAGGCTGATTCTTGAATAAATTCTAATTAATTTGAGCACTGTTACAGCTTGTTATGCTATGGAGCCCATTTTCTCCTTAGGCAACATAGGAGGATATTTCCGTTTCTTTATAACAGAGGTGCTCCTGTGAAGTGTTTAGTTTTTAGAGCATCTGATCTGTTTTCTTAGGTTTTGGTTCTGCAGAACTAATCTACAAGTCACATCTAAAGAAAATAAATATGATTTCGCTAAGTCATACTGAGCAAAGCCTGAAGCAGTTTCTGTGGTTATCTCTTCTGGAAAGTGTCATGGAACCTAACACATCAAGAAAAACTTACTCAAATTATCATACACTTGGAAATTTTTGCAACAGCTACTTTTCCCACACTTCCTGGAGCAGAGGTCACCAGCCACATTCCAATGTGTTTTAATCGTTCTGTCCAGAATCTGATTTTCCTCCCCTTCACACTTGAGGAACACCTCGAGGTGGTTTACCACATCCTTCATGCAGACATGCTGTGTGGATTCCTACAAATGGCATCCACCTGGTGTGAGAATCACAGTCTTGTTTAACTTTCTGGCTGCTGCTACCATCTTCCAGCTTTTGATATTGCATCTGCCTAACAGAAAGAGCGCTCCAGGTGTTACTTGGCTTCAGATTTTGTTACAAGATTTTTCTCATCATCCTGTTGCTAATTTGAATGTCTTGGACAGATTCCAATGGAAGTAATTACATTCTGTCTGTCTAATTTTCCCTGCCATTTCCATTGCAGATGTTATTTGTCACTACTTGCAAGACTGCTGAGTGGCACCGTTATTGAATTTCCAATGCATATTTGGGTACTGGAGAAGAAAACTATCTATGGAGTCCAAAAGAACTTTACCTTCCTCCATTTGAAATTAAATACTACATTAATAATCCATTTTTGAGGGGGGGGAACAATATTTGGGTCTATTGAGTTTGGTGCCAAAAGTGGTATACAGAAACATTTGTTAGCAGTGTGTTCTTTATAACTGTTGTTTAATTACCAGAAACAAGCTGGATGTAGAGTCCTTTCACTTGAATATCCATGATTCAGACGTCCAGGATTTCAGATTCTCATCTAGTTTAAATTGATAGGTCCCATTTAGTTTGCCTTAGTTCAATTGCATTTCATAGAAACATAGAATGGTTTGGGTTGGAAGGGACTTTAAAGATCATCCAGTTCCAACCACCCTGCCATGACCAGAGACAACTTCCAATACACCAGGTTGCTCAAAGCCTCATACCACCTGGCCTTAAACCCCTCCAGGGAGGGGGTATCCACAACTTCCTTGGGCAACCTGTGCCAGTGTCTGACCACCCTCACAGTGAAGAATTTCTTCCTAATATCTAATCTAAACCTACCCTCTTTCAGCTTAAAGCCATTTCCCCTCTTTCTATCATTAACTGCCCTTGTGAAAAGTCCCTCCCCAGCTTTCTTGTAGGCCCCCTTCAGGTATTGGAAGGCTGCTATAAGGTCTCCCTGGAGCCTTCTCTTTTCCAGGCTGAACAGCCCCAACTCTTTCAGCCTGAACTCAAAGGAGAGGTGCTCCAGCCCTCGGATCATCCTCGTGGCCCTCCTCTGGACTTGTTCCAACTGGTCCATGTCTTTCTTATGTTGGGGGCTCCAGAACTGAACGCAGTACTCCAGGTGGGGCCTTACGAGAGCGGAGTAGAGGGGGAGAATCACCTCCCTTGACCTGCTGGCCACTCTTCTCTTGATGCAGCCCAGGATATGGTTGACCTTCTGGGCTGCAAGTGTACATTGCTGGCTCATGTTGAGCTTCTTGTCTCCCACCACTCCCAAGTCCTTCTCTTCAGAGCTGGTCTCAAGCCATTCATCACCCAGCCTGTATTTGTGCTTGGGGTTGCCCTGACCCAGGTGCAGGACCTTGCATTTGGACTTGGTGAACTTCCTGAGGCTATCACCGGCCCACCTCTCAAGCCTGTCAAGGTCCCTCTGGATGGCATCCCTTCCCTCCAGTGTGTCAACCGCACCACACAGCTTGGTGTTGTCGGCAAACTTGCTGAGGGTGCACTCAATCCCACTTTTCACGTCTCCAACAAAGATGTTGAAGAGCACTAGTCCCAATACTGACCTTTGAGGGACACCATGCATCACTGGTTTGCACCTGGACTTTGAACTGTTGACCACAACTCTTTGAGTGCGACCATCCAGCCAGTTCCTTATTCACCGAGTGGTCCATCCATCAAACCCACATGTTTCCAATTTAGAGACAAGGATGTCCTGTGGGACGGTGCCAAACACCTTGCACAAGTCCAGGTAGGTTATATCAGATAAGGCCCCAAACTTTCAAAGACTACACATTCAGTTTTCTTTATCCCTGTAACCTCTGCCCTTGAAGACCATGATCTCTATGAATTAACTTTTATTTCACCAGCTGCATAGTAGAAATTGATTTATGTTTGTGGTGCCTATGTTCCAGAAAACATTGAGGTTCTCTCATGTTGCCTACACATGTGTATTTGATTTCTGGTATGAGATGTAATTCAGGAAAAATTACCTCAAAGGTAAACTGGAAAATCAGTAGGTGCAGAATTTAATTTTAAGCCTTTATGAATCAGTTAGGTTACCTTACTTACTCAGGACTTGATATAATTTATTATTATAACATTTTTTATAGTAGTCATTTATTATGACCTCTCTAGATTAGTTGGATTTAAATAAATTAGATTTATTCTACAGATTAATTTAATCTATACAAATTCCACAAGCACTTGAATCAGAATAAACAGGTATCACTAAGGTGTGGTACTGCTTAATGTCATTTAATTAACTGTGCTTCTCTAGAAGCTTCAGAACTGAGAATTTACTGGAAACTGAAAAGCTTTAAACTCTTGTCTTCAACATGGATTTATTTCTATTGTTTCTTAAATAATACTAGCTCTCTAGATCAAGGAATAAACAAGTAAACCTGATTCTCTGTTTAGAAGAGAACAGAACAATCTTCTTCAAGTTTCTTCCTAGGAATGGAATATTTTTGCACTTTTACCATAAGAGCCTTTTCTAGCTCAGTGGCACAAAGAGAGGTCAACTGGTTGACTGACCCTACGGTACATAAGGCTTGTGGGAGGAAAAGGCATGTAGAAATTGCTTTGGCACAGTTCAGATTTTTCTATTAGATCAGTACAGTTTCTGATACAGTCAGAACTGCAAACAGCACATGAATGAACTGTTAAGTTCTGCACACACTGAGTAATAAGTATTATCTTCTCGCTACAAAGCAGTGGAGGTAAAGAGATAGGCAGTGCACTAAATAGGTCTACCTTGCAGATTCTAGTGTGGCATAGGGTGGCAGCTCAGCTATTAGCAGCAGTCTAACTATGGCAGCAGGGAGTTCAGTGCAGAATAAATTATCCTGCCTAAAATCTGTGCTATATTGCACAGACCAGGACCCCACAAAGGGCATTTTGCAATGACACTTTGTGCCCATCCTGAAAAAGGTACTGCATTGCAGGAGAATTTTGTTATGCACCCTGACTTGAAAGAGGACAGGGAGTCCTGACCTGAGACTCACTTCCCGACAGATACTTTTCATAGTAGTTAAATATGTACAGGTCTTTCAAGAGTTAATCTCCATCTGCTGAACAAAGCCAGGGGTACTTCACATCTTTATATTTGTTTAATAACTGTTTTGGAACATTTTAGGTTACCTTTCTAACCTTCTCCACTGAGTTAAAAAAAGTGCAGCATGGAAACTGTAAAACATTTTTCATTAATATTAGTCTGATTATTATTGAACTGATGTCACTTGATTGCTTTATTATGCCTTTCATGTTTTCTTTTCACAAGTATTGAAACCAATAAGGTATGTTCCCCCTGATTTCCCCCCTGACACGCCTCTCAAAAAAAAAAATTAATAGAAAGTAAACTCTTGTGTCTGTTTTCACTGAGAATATGATTCTACCTGTCAAATTAAAGGAAATTGCAAAGTTGTTCAATTTAATCTCTGTGAGATTATAGAAAGTCAGGTTATAAATATTTTATACATGCCACAAGACCAAGAAGTAATTACAGAATCTTTACAGAAAATGTATTTGAGAAGCTAAGAGTTTCCTATAGGCCACTCAGAAATGGCAAAGGTGCAATTCAGATTAAACAGCTCTGGGGTACTTAACCTCTATATTAACTATGACTATGCCTATTTGACAAACTGAGGCAGAGAACAGCTTAAAAATAAAATTATTTACATTTTATACCAATGCCACTGGACTAGCTGGCATAGAAGTCTTTGTCTGATCCAGTACCAATAATACATACAGGAATTTTCCCATTCTCTTCAGTGATTACAGATATAAGACCTTAAAAATGGCACTGCACCAATAGTTAAGATGAAGACTTGTTGTTCAGAGAGACTTTGAAAAAAACCTGATATTACCAAGAGAGTTAATTGAAATGTTAGGGAATTCTGTGAAAAAAATATTTTAAACTATGTACAAGTGGATTGGGATTTTTGTTGTTATTGTTGTTGTAAAAATCTATGTCTCAAAAATTTAAATGGCAGGAAATTTTCTAAGAATTTTTTTTTTTCCCTCACATACACATAGTTTGCTTCCTTCCTTAGAAGATGTTCTTTTAGTAATACAATACCAGTATCTAGTTCTGAATACAGGGGAAATATGTCCAGTACATGAATTGTGATGGTCTTTGCTGTGCCTTCTTCCAGAGCCAGTATCTCAGAAGGAAATACAGACTCACTGCTCTGTAAACTTAAAGGCTTACAGAAAGTCTTGTAGTTCTTGCATACATAAGTACATGGTGAGATGTTTGTTGTGATATAGCTGTTCTGCTTCCCAAGGCATTAGCTGAAATGATATTGCATTACATTGTGTTGTAGAATATTTCTAAATGATAAAAGCAATATAATTTTGATAGTCTCTTGGATATCAGACTACTCTATAGGGTATTTATTAATGTGCAAGAGTAGAGCCTGATTGGTTGCTCAAGATCCCTTCCTTCACTGATTTAAACCAGATTGTATATATCTGCAATTCAATGAAGAACTTGCATAAAATTAAATCCATGTGCCTTATTATTTTTCTTCTGCATCTAGAAGCCCTTATGAGAAATGTTTTAATTAAAGTAGCACTATTGCTTTAGTTTCGGATACATTGGCTAAAACTTTAGATTTTACATGATACACTTCTCTGCTTTGTAAAGAGAAAGGGACAGAGTGCTGAGAGAGGGAGACAAGAAGAAAACATTCTCTCCCATATGTCAAAAATGATACATCAGACCTTGCAACAAGTATTACTTTGTACTTCTGCTCCTAAACATTGATTTACATAAAGCATAGCTCATGTTTATGAAAACAGTTGTTATGAGAGTGATGGTATGTGGATGGATATTTTCCTGCATTTGTTGGGTTAGGAGCTCTCACACCTTTCTCTACTATTTGCATTGGAACTGGAATGGTTCTGATAAAATCTTTTTGATCTCTGTAGCCTAAGATAAACCCATGGTTCCTGTGATTGATTCAGTTTAACTTTTGTTAAATAGGTCTACCACTCACCAGTAAGGACAGTACTTCTGCATTAAATATTTTCCTCTATGTAAAGCAGAACACAGCTGATTTCTGCTACAACAGTTCTACCTTGGAATAGCATCACCATTTGGACTCAACCCTACAAAACCACAGGAAAGTCAGAAGTAGGACTACAATTAGCATCAGATGTTTCAACCTTTAACTCATGCCGACATGCAAGGGAAATGCTCTGGAGTCAGTCTGATGACTTTCAGCCAAGGCAGATCGAAGGGTTAACAATTTTTTTTTTTCATATTTAGGCCCTACTTCAGCAAAGCACTTAGGCATACACTGAAGTCCTTTAGCAATATAATGTCCAACACTGTTTTGATTGCCTATAGGTAACTAGCTATAGTTTCACTTTCTGTCTTAAATCTTTTCACACTCAAGTCTGATCACGTTAAGCTGATTTATTTATTAAGTTATTAATTTTAGTAGGTTCCTAACTTGAACAACAGCAATAGTAATACTCTATCTTCCTCAAGGCTTACAACATACAGTTTGGACATTGTGCAAATGATGCAAGGCTGTATTGTATCTGTGCTGTTTTCAGATGACAGATCTCCTTTTTGGACTATCTTCCCTTTATGACTTATGGTGAATGCACTGTGGCATTCCACCAGGGAGCTGCATTTAAATAGACCAATATTTGCATAACAGATTTGCAAAGTATATCTTGTAGGGACTAGCAGAATTGACGAACTCCAAGTTTGTTGTCACTGCTCAGTTCAAGGTAGCTTCTTTAAGTGACAATTAAAGCTAAGGTACTTTCAAATTATGCTCAAGATTAGAGTCTAAAAAGAAAAAATAAAAGAAAAAAACCTGACACCTGAACAAAAAAGAAACAACCAAACCCCCTTTGTTTTTTTTCTAATTAATCATTATATCCTAGTGAAATTTTTAACTGTAAATTTGCTTCTATCATAGCATATTTGGACTTTCACTTGTTATTTTTAACAATTTCCTCTTTAAAAATTGTGGGTTTGCTGTTTTATTCTGGGGCAAAGATCACTCTTTTCACATGTGGTAGAACAGGCAGTTTCCTTTCTTGGCTGAGTTGCTATGGGACTTCATCAATTAATGTTTGTAGATAACACTGAAGTTTTAAAGCAGAAGCTGATAGGGAACAGCAAGGAACTGCCATTTTTTTGGCACTGTAGGAAATGAATCCTGGAAATGCTATTCTTTGCTTATCTTGCTATGGAGAAATTTGTTGAGTCTTGTCTCCTGAATACTACTTGAACTAGCAAAAGAAGCATATTAATTAAGGCTGCAGTAAATAATAACAGTTATGAGTAATTATCTTGAAATCTTTCTCATATGCCATAGCTTTCAAAAAGATATCATGTAGTATTTCTTCAAAACAAATAGCCTTAGTAATTATTTGTCCTTATTTTGCCCGCTTTGTTAAATGGTTCGGCAGCCTGATTCTGGCAGAACAATTGAAATGCAATAGAAATGTAATTGTATATTTGTTCTACAGGTTTGGCCATGCTTCTGCACTTGTAGAAAATTTGATACCCATTAAAAACACCCATCCTGATGCATATGCAAACAGCTGTGGCTCTTGTATGATTCTGAATGGTCCTATTTGCCATGGTACTGTGAAAATATGCTGAAAAAATCACCCAGATAGAAAGTTCTGCTCTCCCGTCCTTTGCTTTTGTTACATCGATTCTCAAACTGCTTGGCTATTATAGACTAATGGGTGCGACAACCATACTCTGTTTTAAAGGTATCTATAGTCAGTAAATGAATTTTTACAGAAAGCCATGAAAGCTAAAACTATGCAATATCCTGTCTCTGCTACAAAGGATTTCCTTCCTTGTACACAGTACAAACAGTACAGTATTCAACATGTGCCTCTGATTAACTGCACTGACTGCAAGCAGCCCTATTCACATATAAATCATGCATATAAGACTTTTCAGAACTCAGTCAGACCTTATGTGAACACATTGATCTTTGATGGAAATCGCAGTTAAGAATTCTTGTTTAATTAGTGAAGGAAAGAAATTTTTTCTGGCTTTTCAAAACTCAAACAATAGTCTACAGTAAGGATAACTTTACAAACCGCCAACTTAAAATGGTGAAAACTTAAGAGTTAGTATAGAAATCCACTAATTTGGAGGTGTTTATATGATAGGAGGCTTTAGGATAGGCTGTCAGTTTTTAAAAATCTGCCATTCCTCCTACGTGTCCCAGACCTTCCACATCTTCCAGAGTCAAATCTCCTTCAGAGTTCTTTTTTTTTTTTCCTTTCCCTCAAGCAAGCCAATAGTAGAATACAATGTCTCCAGGATTTTTGGGTGGAGGCAAAGTGCTCTCCTTTGTTGTTTTTTTTTGTTTGTTTGTTTTGTGGGGTTTTTTTTAGCATACTGTTTACCAGTTCAGACTAACTCTGCTTTTGAGGGGAGTGGGGAGGGCTCTTGTTCAGCTTATCACAACAGTAAAATGTATATGCTATCTACATTCTTACTTTTAGGAATGTCAGAACAGAACTTCTGAGGGGAATTTTTTTCTTTCTTCTTCCT
>NW_010330894.1:46210-52018 GCF_000700745.2 Antrostomus carolinensis
GATATCTGGCAGAGCACAGCCAGTCCTTTTGGTGAGTCTTTAAGTAGCCGTTCAGTTCATCACCTCCCTCTTCTTATTACTCCTGTCCAAGAACCCAGAGAGAAGAAACAGTAAAGAGAATTCTTTAAGCTTGTCTGCAAGGGAATGGGGAATTCTAGGAGACGCCTATTTTGTATCACAAGCAAGGACTTCAGTCCATTTAGTAGCATCGATCTATTAGCTGCCAAACAAAGCAAGAAAAAAGGTTAAAGATATCAAACTTCCCAACTCCTCCTTTCTTCCCTCCCAGACACCACACACCACTTTATAAACAAGGGAAACTTTTGCAAAGTATCCTAAGCTTCATTTTTAGCCCAACAGTTGCTTCTGAGCCTCTCAGGGGAACAAAAGATCTCTGCTTCTTACCTCTGAACAGCCAAGGAAGCCCTCTCCAGTTCCAGTTTCACTCCACATTCTAAGAAAGTCTACAAGGCAGGAATAACTTGTGCCTTTGAAACTAGCTTGCCTGCCCTTGCTAATTGTGGACCAAGGTTTCCTGTTCAAACAGGATCTTTGCAAGTGCATTATCCTAAGAGGTAAGAAATTTCTGTTGTTCCGGTCTTACCCATGTTTGTCCTACTGTTTAGCCATGAAACTGCCAGGGGGATGGGACTCTTTGAAAGACATGAATCACTTCGTGACTAGAAAAGGGCTGCTTTTCTTTTCAGCCTACTCTAGTTGGAATCCGAAAGCTGAGTATGGAGCTTTGCTTTGCAATTTGCAGAATGTTCTGGGCTTCCTTTTACTGAAACTCAGTTAGTGCAGCTGTTTAATTAACTGTTTCCAAATTGTGAGAAACTATAAATCTTTATCCCAGCAGGAACTGCATTGAGATTAATATTCTCAGTGATGAAAGGCAAACAAGATAGTGTGTCACAGCAGGATGCCTCTTTCTATAGGGACAGACATTCCACCTTGTTATTAATAGAAATGTTTTGTTGGAACTGGTATAAAGAGATTTGTTTAAAAAAGAGAAATGGTGCTTTTTGTTTGTTTGGTTGTTTGGTTTTTGTTTTGTTTTTTAAGTAAATACCACATGTTATTTAAAATATGAGATTTTTACAGATCAAAGTAAGTGACAGTGTCCCTCATCCGAGGAAATTACCATCTGAGAACATGACCGAGCTGCAAGTATCTGGATTTGACTCAGTTCACAAAAGTAGTTCTTTAACATCAAATTTTAAAATACGCTACAGTAGTATTTTTTAAAAAATTAAGATATTACTAACACTTCCTCCCCAGACATGTATGTATTTTGACTGATGGCATAAAATAAGAACTCTTGAGGAAAACCTTGCTGATTATTTTAAAGTTCAAATAAAGTACCCCAAGAATCTGATAATGTGAATCTTTAACAGTGTCTGGAAACCTGCAACTGTTTGTGGGTAAAGCAGCAAGTTCTCTTTTTTATTTCTTAATTCATAGGACACTGTATTAAATCAGTTCCCAAAAACATATTCTCTGGGACAATTCTACTGTTTAAAAAAATGAAATAATATTAAAAAAATCATCATAGGCTGTCACATTTTTGTGTTAAAAATATGCCTCTAAATTTTCTAACTGAAATTTCTGCATTATTTTAGACTTCTAAGTTTTTTAACTGTCCACAGTCCAATTTTAATCTACTATTAAAAAAAAAAATTATCACTAAAACTCAAGCTGTGCTTGCTATTTTTCTACCTGGAATGGGTTGTCATTGTTCAAATAATGAAAATATAGTGCTGTGAGAATTCCACTGTAGCAGAATGGTTTCCTTGACCATATAGCTCCCATTATTGTGAGCCAGTTTGTGCTGTACTTTCAGGTAGAAATCAGTGTCTTTACATAGTTTCTCTTAATTCCTTTAAGAGATGGATATATAAGTGCCTTATGACCAGAATCTGGCTGTGCTGAATTGTGTTCTTTCTTATGGCTCACATTACAAAAAGGAGTAAAGGACTATATAGAAAGTCAGCTAGCTGCTTTCACGCATTGTATCACGAATTGCTCGTTTCAGACTCTTGTGCTGCTCCAAGCTGGGTTTTTGTCAGAAGACAGAGACCCAGTCTGTAACTGCTAAATGTATATACTAATATGAAATTGAATTTCAGGGAGAAATACTGTTATTCAGTATAATTTCAGAAGTCAAGCCAGACTTCTCTATGATGTCTTGTTTTGCAGGATCATTCTCTGATTATTCCTTTTGAATGCACTGTTAAATATATAGGAAAGAAATACTAAACAACAAAGGAAAAGAATGTTGGTGACAGTGTAATATGACAATGGTACCAAGCCTAAAGTCAAGTCAATCTTAGAAAGCTTGACTGCATCTTTTTAAAGTGGAAGGGACTGAGGTAAATCTGACACAGATTTTTATCAATAAACAGTTGGTATTAGTGATCTGCTCTTCAGGACAAGGCCAGGAGATGAGACATTTTCCTTTAGTTTGCACACTGGGTGATTTAAACCAGTGCTTAACTGTACCTTCTGATACTCCAGGCAATTGTGGAAATAAGACAGGAAAATTCCAGTCTGTGGATTAACGAGAAAAAAGTATTTTCCTGGTAGGTAAAAATTGGCGCCTACTAAGGCTGATGCGATAGACCATATGTCCTCATGGTAGGCGTGCTAAAAAGCATAAGTGACTGGTACAAAAAAGTTATTAATGATAGAGCACTGTAAGTCTACTTGGCACAAGGTACTAGAGGGACTGTGCCAATGAAATGCAGAATCTCTGCTGTTTAGGTGTATGGAGAAATATGACAAATAAGTCTCTAGTCACTCAGCACATGTCAAAATGTGCTGTTTGGCTTGAGGTCCTCCCAGTTCACATGTTTGTCCAACAATAGCTGAGAAAATTTTCAAGATTGTTAAGAAATATTCAGGGAAAGTAAGAAAAAATATTACAATGTGTTCTCTTTTATGTTGGCAATTATTTCTTCTAACTTTACTTTTTCTAGATTTTTACATCTCAGCATCATATTTTCATAAACCTGATCCTTGATGTCTCTTGCAAATGATGAGAAGGGTATATGGATTCCACAGTTAACCATGGATCTGAATGCCTTCCATTCTTAGTATTACAAAAAGACTTTCAATCTTCTTGATTTCAGGCAACCCTGGAAATTATGGAAATTCTCCTTTGCACTTTTAGTGCTTGTATGAAGACATTACTTTGAAGTGAATTAAACTCACAGATTTCTCCATGATGCTAAAGAAGTCCTTCATTTTATGGTGGAGGAAACTGAGGCATCTGGCATAAGATGCTGTCCACCTTGCTACCTGCGTGGTAGGCCTAAAACTGGCATGTTTGCATACCTAGTTACTGTAGCCCTATTCAAGCCACCAGAGCATGCCATCTTTAAAAGCTGTGGCAGGATGGTTTCCTATGCATATAATTACTGAAGTAAAATGTAGAATACTTCTACTTCTTCATGCCAGCGAAGGATCTTCTGTTTTATCACTTATTTCAGTTATGTTAGTGTTTATCTTCAAAATGAGTCTTTGCACATCCTGTCATTAAATTATGTGTGGCTGATTAACTCTTAGCATCAATTTTGTAGAAGCTTTCTTCAGAATTCTTCATACAGTAACTATTAGATGGGAAGTAATTTATTTTGGTTTGGTTTGTTGGGTTTTTTTGTTTGGTTGGGGGTTTTTTTGTGGGGGGTAGGAATTAATAAATTCCAATTTCATCACCTGGAGTACATTTGTATGAGTTTCAGGACATATCTAGCTTTCAACTTACTGGTATTAACTCTGCCCTTTTGACTTCAATTGGAATTGAATAAATGGATTAAGAAGTAAAAATCCTTGCTTTAAACCCTGCTTAAGGCTGAGAAACAAAGATCCCCAATTTGACTGGTTAACTCTGGCACACTTGCTTGCCTTTAGCACCTCCACTATTCAAGATTAAAATCTTAGAGGTAAGAAGCAAGGTAGTTTGCTCACTACTCATAGATTAGAAGCTTGATTTTTAAAATGCAGATATATAAGTTGTAACTTGAAGAATGATTGGAAAAAGTGAGCCCTATAGATCAGCTTCCAAGCCTCTAAGCAGTTACAAATGCACTAAACCTATTCTGATAACAAAAATAACTTCCTGTATGCAGTAAGGTACACTGACCGCATTTCACCTTGGCTTCTTACCACAGGCTGTAGTAACTAAGCAAATTTTTAATAAATTCAAATAAAACAATGGCAAATAGAAATACTATTTAGTTTATTCTGAAAGTGTCTCTTTCTTTTTCCAAGTATGTCAGGTGTTATTACACAAGCATCTTATTAATTATTTTTTCCAATATTACCTTAGAGAAGTAATAAAAAATATTAATAGAAACCTGGTGGGGCAAAGACATTGGGCTGAGAGTAACAGGAAATGACCACAGCAATTTTTTTTTTCACTACTGTAGCAAAAAGACATTTTTCTAACAAAAACCTGACCTTACGCACAGAGGCATAGCACAGGAAAGATTTGTAAGATGTAGAAGCAACATAAAGAGGGAATAGAGATTTGTAGCTTATAGATACTATGGCTTGTAAGTAACACAACCTATCATTTAAGAAATCAGGGGGTTTTTTCAGTCCCTGTTCATTGCATTGTTTAATGCTGAAAAAAGAATACAAAGTTGCCGTAGTTTTCATAGGTAAACTTGCTTCTTCAGAACTCATCTCTTTTAGAAATACTCATCAGTTGTTAATATTCAGCTGTATATGCAAATATTCATGAACAGTGAAACAGTATATGCACATACACATTATTGGCCATATTCTGAAGACAGGACTAGGAGGTTTTGACGTATTTCACAACAACTGCAATTGACAATTGCTACTTAATAAAGAAAATCTCAAAAATCTTGATGTTTACTAAGCAATGAAATGTACTTTTCCATTACAATATTTAAGCAAGAAAGTGTACCGATAACTCTCAGCAGTCTGTACAGTTCACTCAAGTAGCAGTCAGTGTCTCTGAAACACTCTGCAGTAATTATTCTTTCAACAGTACCAAGAATGTATACCATGAATTTCACGTTTCCTGAAAACTGCTTCCAGGGTATTTAAAGCTAGATTTCAAGATGGTATAGTAAGTGGTCTTTCATTCAGAGGTCCTAGGAATTTTAAACTACAGTGTATGTAGGTGATCAGCTCCTCTTTTTCCCAAAAAGCACCATCAGGGAACCTGAATAAGGGTTATCTATCACCTCTCAAAGTCAAACTTCCTGATTCTGTTCAGTTGTTTATGCACACTCTTTAACTACTGAGGCACTGACTTTAGTGAAAGTTAGTTTACTGAGAACTTGCCTTAAATGTGTGGATAATTAAGACTATTTTGTGCATGTTCCAGTTCCCCTATCTGTGTGCTGGTTATAACAAAAAATAAAGGATTATCCAGAAATTAATTTTCTGTTGCAATCTATGTGGCTAAAGTAAAGGCTATATTTTTTTTAAGACTTTGTGAGGGGGGGAATAAAAATAAAAAAGCCCCAAACCAAATGAGCCCCCCCCCAAAAATTGTATAATAATAAATTATCTACATGTAATTGATACAGAGATTAAGTTCTCTACTCTCTACTATACAGTGCACAGCTTTCTATGATGCTTGCTTAAGTCAGGATGAAATACTCCTATTTACTCCATTGGACCCTATAGACTAAATTTAATTCTGGTACATTTCCAGTGAAATGAACAGTTACTCTTAGGATTAATTTGGCTAGAATAATTTGACCTTAAATTATTTCTAGAGAACCAGATCTTCACTCCTGAGTCCCGTCAGGAGCAGCCAATCGCGGG
>NW_010330895.1:0-271 GCF_000700745.2 Antrostomus carolinensis
GGCCGGGCTCTGGCAGGCTGCTGAAGATGGAGTCGGAAGGAGGGAGTTGGACACTTGGCTCCAACTAGGCTGGACCACGCTGCAACCTGTTCCCCCGGCCTCTCCCGCGCTGCTGTGCTGGGTGCTGTACCGAATTGCGTCTTCCTTTGCGCTGGGGTGGATGGAAGGACTCAGATCCCAGCCCTTTCCCTGCCTGATCTCTGCCTTGCTGGGGATGGGGGGTTAAAAGGGGCTGGTTTGGGCTTGCAGGCAGAGCGGTGGGAAGGATGTG
>NW_010330895.1:421-867 GCF_000700745.2 Antrostomus carolinensis
CGTTGCTGCCTCTCCTTCTCCACGCGGGTCCCTGCTCCCCCAGAGGGATGGAGGAGAGACAGAGCTGAGCATCACCCGGAGAGGAGGAGGGGGCTGTGGTTGGGACTGCACCCCACAACCCCCCTCCCTCTTCTCTTTCCCCCGCTGCCTCAGTGGTGCTGCTTTGACTCACCTGTGTGTTTTCTTCCAGGATGGCTCGCTTTGGGGAGGCGACCAGAACCGGAGCCGGCAAGGACCTCCTGCTCCTGCGGGAGGGACCCCAGGAGCCTTCAAGCAAACCAAAGCGCAGAGAGCCCGGACTATGGCTCTGTACAACCCCATCCCCGTCCGGCAGAACTGCTTCACTGTCAACAGATCGCTCTTTCTCTTTGGGGAAGAGAACATAGTCAGGAAATACGCCAAGAAGCTCATCGACTGGCCATATCCTTTCTGCGAGCCCCCCTCTT
>NW_010330895.1:904-5209 GCF_000700745.2 Antrostomus carolinensis
GTGCGTGGCACTAGCCAGCAGGTAAGCGCCTGCCTTCTGCTCTCCTTCAGCGTGTGGAGAGGGGTCCCCTTGTCCCCCAGGAATGCTCTCCTTGTCCTGTTGCTGGTTCCCCTCCTGTGCTCTGAGAATCGGGAATCCCCCCCGGCCCCTCCTCAGGCTTGGGTTTGGAAGCCCCCTACGCTGGCACAGAGGGTGGCTCTGGTTTAACCCCACCTGTTTTGGGGTGTTCTGTGTGTGTGTGTGTGTGTGGCTGGGGGGGTCGCAGCCTTTCCTCTGTGCCTCAGTGTCTTGCTGGAGTTTTGCCACCCCACCCCACCTGGAGCTACCCATTCTGTTGGGGATGAACCCCTGAGAACCCACAAATCTCTAGTCCCTGCTGGGCGGTGGCTTTGTTCCCTTTTGTCACACCTGGCAGGGGGACAGCCATCCTCACCCTGCAGCCCCCAGCCCCCCAGGGTGGCTCTGGGAACCGGCTGTCCCCTCCCTGCGGCAGAGGGGAAGATGCTGAAAACCTCTGGCTGTGCCCCACAGCCCCGTGGGGGGCTGGTGTTGGGGGACTGCAGTTCATTCCAGGGACCTAGTGCTGGGTGGAGGGTGCATATTCCCCCCTCCTTCCCCTGCTCCTCCATCCTTTCATACACCCCCACACGCATCTCCCACCCTCCCTGCGGGTGCCCCTGGGTGCCCAGCACCGCAGCACACAGCTCCCATCAGCTTGGGCTCAGCACCCTGTTGCCCCTCCAAGACTCCCCCTTGGCTTTACCCCCACCAAGGAGCCGAGCCTAAAAACTTCAGCATGGCCAGGCTTTGCCTTGAGGACCCTCCCCGCGCTGTTTTCTGCAGTGGTGATTACATGCAGCTCCTGCCGCTGCTGCTTGCTCTCCCTGCAACTTGTTGGTTAACTTGCCGGCTCCTCCAGTGAGAGCTCGCCCTGGTGACAAGCAGCGATGCCTTGGTCTGGTGCAACAGGTACCATGGAGAAACCCTCTGGTGAGGCACAGGGACGCAAAACAGGTCACCCACCCTGCTGAGCATCATTGGAGAAATAGTCCCCTTGCAGCTCCAATGTGTCAGGTTGAGTCTCAGGTTGATGTCAGGAAGTCTTCACTGAAAGGGTTCTCAGGCAATGGAATGGGCTGACTAGGGAGGTGGTCACCGTCCCTGGAGGTGTTTGAAAGATGGCTAGATGGGCTGCTGGGAGATATGGTTTAGTAGTAGACAGGTACGGTTGGACTCAATGATCTCAGAGGTCTTTTCCAACCAGGAGATTCTATGATTTTACCAGGTAGGGGCTGGAGAACTGCCAAGCCCCCAGAGTTTTGGGGTTACCTGGGGGTGAAGGGACAGCTTGGTGGGGCTGAATTCCCCCTGGCAACCTTCAATCTGCCTCTGGTGGCAGTGCCCACTGGGTGGGTGGCTGCAGGAGCATCGGTGCAGTAGCGAGGACAGGGATGTGGCAGGGCAGCGGCCAGGCCAGCCTGCTTGCTTTTCCAGAATACACCAAATTATTCATGTGCATTTTCAGCACGGTGTGGGAGGACTCTCGCCCCTTCGGCTTTCATTTAAAGCAAGAAGGAGCCGGGGTGCTGCCGCTGGCCCGGTGCTCCCCGTGTGGGCTGAGGTCCCGTGCCGGTGTGATGTCTCATCTCCAGGCAGCTGCTGTCTCCTAGAGACTAGAGCTTCACCACCACGCGGTAAAAACTCCCCAGCGTTATTCTTTCCTGAAATTTGCAATGCATGAGGGAGTTGGGCTCATTTTATATTGTTTTTCCAGAAGCAAGTGACATGTTCTCACATGAGTGCTGGGAACAGACGTGCTCCAGTTATGGGAACTGAGTGTCCCTGGCTGTCCCCTGCCTGGCTGCCATCTCTTTCTAAGAAACTCATCCCACCTAGAGCTCCTCTGCACCACTTGAGGACTTGGGGATGGACAAAGCTTTTTGGTGATGAGTTTGGTGAGGTTGGCTAAGCAAGTTGTTCCCATCCTTGTAGTTGTAGCCTAGCACATGCAGCTGATGTCTTTTGGTAGGTCCAGGGAAAAATGTGTGAGCATTTCAGCTGCCTGGCACGGAGCCCATGGCATCACTCCTGGGTGAGGGCATGGGTGGTTTGGGGATGAAAACGTTGGATTTTGGCCACGGGCAATGAGAGGAGGTGGCCAGTACTGGTGCTCTAGGTTGGAACGGGCACGGCACCAAGGAAAGCCAAGGGTGCTGGGTTGGAGCACGGGGAGGAGTGGAGGTTCTTCTTCATCCAGCTCCAGTTGACTAGGTAATAGGACTAAAAATAACTGGTGATTCAGGCCTGTATATCTGCTGGGTAACTGTATAATTATAACCAGCAGCCTCTGCAGTTTGGCTTCCCAGTGTAAATAGGGATGATGCATGGAGGGGAAAAAGAAGGAGAAATACGAGAAACTGGGATTGGGATGCAGCTCTGGGGGGAGACGAGTCTTTGCCGAGTTCCTCACTGGAAAGCCCAGTGCATTACCTCCACTGGAGCTGCTCTTTTTACTGGTCCTACCCAAAATGTGAGGCAGCTGCTGTTTTGGCTGTAGGAACATCTACTCGTCTTCTCCTTCAGAAATACTGCCTGCTCTCCTCCTGCTGACGGCCAGGCCTTCAACCCTGATTTCATTTGGTTGGCGGCCTGGAAAGCTGCAATTCAGTTAGCACATGAGATGGGCTGCAGCTCATCTATATCTGCTCCGTTCTTCATCCCTTTAATCACATTTGACCTGGATAAGATCCCTCTCCTGCCCTAGAAAGGCCAGATGATACTGTGTGGCTCTGGCTATGTCCCCAAGGACAGCCTCCGGCTGCAGGCGTATGCTGGCTGCTGTACCTGATGGACAAGGATGCCCTTGGGGACCTTGCTGTTCCTTACAGAGAGGGATTTCTCCTATCTCAGCCCCTTTGGGGACCAAATCTAGTGTTAGGTTGGCCAAGAGCAACTGAGGTGTCTGCAAAGTCCATCACGCGTGGGGATTTTGCAATGTGGGGCGCAAACCCGTGCGTGCCCAAAACGTTTTGCTCATGGTGACCCCAACTCTGACTCAGCCACCTCTGATGCTGCGTGGGCACTGCCCCTTGGGGACCCTGGCAGTGTTACGCCCCATCCAGGCAAGCATCTTCTGCACCTTGGCTTTTACCCAGTCAATATTTGGGCAGGTTTTACCTCCCTGCGGGAAGAGATGCACCATGTTGTGCCATCCTTAGGCAGCTCCATCCTTGTGCTCCCCAAGAACATATGTATGTTATTTTCTCCTCCAAGGCTGTTTTCTGTGCCCTTCATTCATCAGATTTTAATTTTTTTTAAATTTTTTTGGGGAGGGGCGAGTAGGTGTAATGGCAGGTCCATCTTTTTGACAGCCGGGAAGAGCGAGGCTGCCTGTCAGATGGTGAATTTAAACAGAGGCAGCTGTTGTCATGGTGACGCCAAGTTGCATCCTGTTGCTGTGGCAACCAAAGTTAAAAAACTGATGTTAAGGCAGGAAAATCACATGATGTGGTTCTTTTTTGTTTAAAAAAAAAAAAAAAAAAGAAAAAGGAGAGGAGAGAGAGATGATTTCCAGTTTTTAAGCGCAGGATGAGGTGGGGGAGAAGGAGATGCTTCTCCACAGAGCTGTTTGCACGTGGTGAGTGGACACTCCACATCCCTACCAGGGTGGCTGCAGTGTGGTCTGTCAGCATCCTGTCCCTCTGGACATCACTTTCTGTTGACACCAGCAAAGCATGGATGGGCTGGGAGCGCAGGGATGGGGACAGTCCTGAGGAGCCACAGCTCTACTGTTACTTGAAGACACTTATCTGCTGGGGGGGAGATTCCCCTGTCTTTGGGGACAAGCCAGGAAGGTGCAGTAGGGTTGGGGAACCCCAGAGTTGAATTTGAACTTTTCACAGTCTTTGCTCCATTTGGCATTTTGGGTTTTTCTTGGAAAACAGCCTTGGAGAGGAAGGGCTTGCTTTCCTGCTGGGGTGTGGAGCTGAGAGGAGTGGGCTTGGGAAGCCCTAGGGATGGGGATGTTGAAGAGGTGGGTCTTTCTTTTCATGGTGGCCTGGGTGGACAGGATGTGGGAAGGTGTGTGTGAGGGCAGGCAGCAGTGGTGGGGTTGGGACCAGCCAGATGAAGTCCACAGATGTAGGAGCTGGAGGTCCCTCTCGTTGACACCTAGGGAGCAGGGAAAGCTGTTCAGTGCAGCAAGTCCTGGAAGAAGCCTGGGGAGTGATGAGAAATGGAGACTTAAGTTTCTAGGAGATGTTTGGGCTGGGCTGGGTGATGCAGGCAGGGTGAGGGGTTAAATCA
>NW_010330895.1:5242-11460 GCF_000700745.2 Antrostomus carolinensis
CTTCCTCAAGAGCCCTTTTGAAGATGCCTATGTGGCCTCACTCCTCTGGCTCTCCTGCTCCCTCCCCATCTGCCTGCCCAGGAGCAAGGAGAAGGCATGGTCACCAAAGTGGAGATATGGAGGGGGGTTCTCCACAGCTCCTGGTCCTTGCCTGCATCTGGGGAGGGATTTATCTCACACACAGCCTCTTGAGAAGGTTGCATCAGTGTACCATGTTCAGGGCTTGGAGCTGGGCATAGTCCTTGCATCAGCAATGTAGATGTTTTGGGTGTGCTGGTTTTGTAACCCACCTGGGGAGGGAGGTGAAGAGCGGGGGTCACAGCTGGAAGCAAGGGTCCACCAGTGGCTGGACATCTCCTTGGTGCTCCCTGCTAGCTCCTACCAGACCCACCAAGGAGCTCCAGCTCCAAGAGTGGAGTTAACCCTCTGCACTTGCTCCAGGTGGGCTGGGGCATGGGTCTGGGGAAGGGTCCACGTGGCCTGGGGGCACCTTCCCCACCTGAAATGCACCAAGAGGGAAGTGTGGAGCTGCAGGTGTGGTGTGTACTGGGATCAGCCGAGTTGCTAAGGAAACAAGTCAACGGTGCAGGGGCGAGAGCGTTGGGTAAAGGAGATAAATCAATAAGAAAACCTATTTTTATTGGCTCCCTAATGATCCTCCAGGAGAAGCCAGACAAAGGAGGAGGAGAAGGCTGGATGGAGACGGGCTTTCATTAACGGGCTTGGAGGGAGGCGAGTGCTACTCTGCATTTTGGGTGGCTGGAAGGTTGTGTAATTAGTCATCTAACGAAAGAGGAAATAAAGGAGTGATGGAGTATTGTCTGGTGGGCTCCAGCTCTGAACTGGGAGGATGCTTGCGTGGCAGAAGTGAAGTGTGTGGAGCAAATTTCTCCCAGTTCAGCCAGATGTTCCTGCTGTCCCCTGGGGAGGGTTTTCTTACCCTTGGCCTCTCAAAACCTAGCACAGCTGGAGCTATGGGGTTTATTTTCCACGAGGTTGATGCCTTGCAGCTCTCACCCAGCTCCAGATGTGATAACCCAGGCTCAGGTCCTTGGAAAACTGGGCCAGCGGGGTTTGGAGGGTCACTTTTGGCAGCGACCTCATGCTTAGGTCACTGCTTAGGGCAGCAATTGCCCCATTTTCCGTAAGTTTGACATCTGCCACTTGCTCACCAGAGATGGAGCGAGGAAGCAGTCCAGTGCTGGGGCTGTGATGTGCACTGTCCTTGTGCTGTCAAGCCAGATGTTGGAACCAACAAGGGAACGTAGGGGTCTTCTGAGCCATGAGAGGTGGTCCTGACTGCCCAAACACTGCTGGGCAGGGCTCCTTGTGCTGCTGGCTTTGGAGAAGTTGAGTTTTTCCCACCTGGATGTTTCCCCCATGGGACTAACGGCTGTCAGAGGGAGAAGGTTGCGCTAAATGCTCGGTGGGGTTAACCACGCTGGAGCAGACAGACGGGCTCACCACACGCCGTTCCCATGTTTCTCATCTAGGCAAGTGTGCCTGGCACCGGGGGAGCTGGCTGTGCTGCCCCACTAACACGCTGTTTTTCTTTCAAGCCTGTGCTAATTGCTCGCAGACTTTCAGGAAAATGAAACAAAAAAGACCCCAAAGAGGCGGGTGGCTCGGGGCCAAGCGCCGCGGTCTGCGTCTTAGCTCGAGTGTGCGGCCAGTGGTGGGAAGTGTGGGGGGAAAGTAGGTGGCTTTTTACAGGAGCTACGCAATGAAATCCTCGCTTGTATTAAGCTTTGAAGGAAAACTTTTGGAGTTTGGCCTCCCCTCGAGCACGGGGAGCTGCTCACGGTACGTTCCTGGCTGGCACCGAGGTGGGAGCTCGCAGCAGTGAGCGCTGCAGAGCTCTCTCTTTTGGTTTGCCTTTAACTTGGCAACCATTAATTTCACTGAGTGGCCTTTGAAACGCCTTGGCTGAATCTTTCCTGGCTCTTCTGCCTACCAGGCTAAACATGTCTCCTCCTGGCCAGCTCTCCAGGGACCTGCTCCCACCTTGCTCACCTGCTGTAGTGTTCACAGAGTTGCTGCTGCTGGCATTTCTGCTGCTGCTGGGGTCACTTCATGGTTTCCAGTTTCCCATGCTGGTGGCCAACACTGGTCTTCTCTTAGCCATAGGCTCAGGGCCACTGGTTTAAAGCATCTTGCTGTAGTCAGCAGCCAAAAGACAAGGTTGAGAATGAGAAAATCATCCCTTTTCCTGGAGGTGATGGCAGGGCTGCTTGACATCTCCTGAGTGGTGTGAACCTGAAGCCACTGAGTTTGGAGAAGCCTGGTGTGGTAGGAAAGGGCTCATCTGGGATGCTGCTCCCCATGCCAGCTTGGAATAGTGGGATAATGGATGATCTCTTTATGGGCAAATCCATCCCAGGTGGGATCACATCCCCTTTCTGCACTCTTTTGGGAGAGTGCCAGTCCCCTCCCAGGATGGCTGCTGACACCAGTGGTGACAGTAATATAGCTGTGGGTTTTTGGCATGGGGGGAGTGGAGAAGGGGTGTGCTGCCTGCTGATGAATCTCACCTCATTTTGTTATTGAGGACAACAGGGTTTTATTGCAATGATGTGGTAAAGATGGATGGGAAGTCGGAAAGATGTGGCTGTCCTGTCACTTGGAAGTGCTTCGTTGCTGGAGCTCAGGCCAGGCAGGAGGAGGGAGCTCCATAGCCCCTGTGCATGTGGAAAGGGAGGAGGGAGCTGAGTTTGGAGTGCTTTCCATGCCTTTTCCTCCATCTCCTCTCCCCACTCACTCAGATCCTCAGCATCTGCTGACACTTGTCCTGGCGTGGGGTTGCTCCCAGAGAAGGGTGTGTAAGCCCTAGATGTGGCTGTAGGATTTAGGATGCTCATAAGGGTCCAGCCAGATCCTGTTGATAAGGTGCTGCTACCTTTTGGGGTCTTGAGGTGTGGCCAAGCTGGGATATCTCCATGGGGAGTTTCAACCCTGCCTGAGCTGGAGCTCAGACCCAGGCACCATCAGTGTCTTGAGTTGTAAATGCTCAGCCTGGTGCTCTGCAGCTCCTGGTCCTGCCTGGGCTCACCCTGACACCCACAGGGTGCTTGGCAAGGGACCCTTGGTTCCCAGGGCATGTCCACCCTGCCAACGCAGGGCACAGGGTGGGCTGATCCAGGTTGGAGCCCCAGGACCTGCCAGAGATGCTCCATCCTTCTTGAGCCATGCAGATGGTCCCTCCCAGGGGGTTGCTTTAGGATGGGGCTGCTTGACACAGCCCCTGCCAAGCCCCATCTCCTGCTGCTTTCTGCTGGAAGAGAGAAGGCAAGCAGCAGGGCCATGGTGTGCAGGGACATGTCAGCCCTGGCCACCAGCATGCAATGCTGGGGAGAGCCTCTCTGACACTTCCAGAGACCATGACAAGCCCTTTTCCAGCCAGATGAAGCACAATTTAGAGCCTAGTTGTCCAGCTTCATACTTGTGTCTATCTTCTGGGCTTCCACCACAAGCAGTGTCTTCCCTACCAAGATAGTTCACAGACCAGCAAAGGCCATTGATTAAATGTCCCATTACCTTGGGAAGGAGGTGATGATGCTCAGCAGGACTCCAGTGAGGAAGGTCCTGGGGGCTCTCAGTTCTTGTCACCCCTCTTGGTTTACAGACAGCACCGAGATGGGCTTCACCCTCCTGCTCTGGAGCAGCAGGAGGTGAAAACTGGGCTGTATGTGTGCATGTTCCTTCAGGGAAAGTAGTGGTGGTGGCTAACAAGGGGTGGGCGGGGGCAGGCTGGTGGGTTGGGGATATCATCTTCCTCTTCTCTGCTCCTTAACTCCCCTCCACTCCCTTTGAATACATGATCCTGGCGACCATCATTGCCAACTGCATCGTGCTGGCCCTTGAGCAGCACCTCCCCGAGGATGACAAGACGCCCATGTCACGAAGATTAGTAAGTACCCTGTGTCCATCCCTCTCTGCCCCATGAGTGAGTGAGGGGACCAGCCTAGGGGAGCCACTCCATCCTACCAGCCAATTTCTGCTGGTTTTAGGGTGGTAGGGAAGGAGGTTTCCTCCAGGATCAGCCCCTCCAGCCTTCCTGGGGCTGCTGTCACATACTCCTTCTCCATGGAAAGGGTTCAGGAAGGTTTAAGCCCCTTAAAAAGTGGAGTAGGGAAGGGGACTGGGCAGCTGGAGTGGGTTGTAGCCCCCACTTCTTGTTTCTAAGATTGATGCTAGCTGAGGAAGGGACTGGGAAAGTTCCCAAAGGGCAGGATGGGGCTGGGGAAGGTGGGATGGGACGTTGAGCTGGGTCAATGTGAAATGACTGGTGCTATGTTTGCTCCATCTCCCCCTCTGACTGTGTCTGATGTATCTCCGGCAGGAGAAGACAGAGCCCTACTTCATTGGGATTTTCTGCTTCGAGGCTGGGATTAAGATCGTGGCTCTGGGGTTTGTTTTCCACAAGGGCTCGTACCTGCGCAACGGCTGGAACGTCATGGACTTCATCGTGGTCCTCAGCGGGTGAGTCAGGCAGTGCAGAGCTGTTGGTGGGGTTGGGCAGTTGGGTGGGGGGGTCTTGTCCTGATGGAGATGCGAGCATCGGGATGTGGGGCAAGACCCTGGTTTGCTGTTGTCAGTGATGGTTCTTCATCCCAATGAGGGAGGGGAGGATGTTTCCCCAGGTTGGAGGCTCCTGCGTTGGCTTTGCTGTGGGCAAGCTGATGGAGGGACAAGGTTCTCCATCGGGCGAGGAGGGCTGGCTCTGTTGAGCTTTCCTCAAGCTGGTGGCCTGGTATCTGTCACTTATCTGGGCATGGTGAGGTGGGGATGGAGTGGGAGTACAGTCTGGTGAGCAACTGGGCGTGGTTTGGGAGAGGTCTTGGTCAAAGTCCACAAGGGATGGGAGAAAATCTCTTCTTCTCTTGCCTTCCCAAGTGCTTTCCAGATGGAGGTTTGGGAACAAGGTCTGGGTGAGGCTGTGTTCCCTGGTGATGCTTGCTCAGCAGCCCAATGTGCAGCAGTGATGCTGGGGGGTGGTAGTACACAGAGCTTTGTGGGTGCTGGTTGTGTCACTGGTGATGTCACCTGCTGGGGACATGGCCCAGATTTGAGTCCTGCTTGCGATGTTATGGGCTGTGCTGGCAATGTAGAAATGAGCAGGGGAATTTCGGCTTGTGTTAGCCAACACTGGCACAATGGGCTTGAGTAGAAGCCCCCTTGGGTGACTGCCCTGACCCCTCGCTGTGTGGAGGGGAGGTGGGTACCTGCAGCCACCAAAGGGTCCTGGGGAAGGGGTGACTAGATTGTGGATCTGCTTTTTGCATGCAGATGGAAACACCCTGTTCAGAGGAGCTGGTTTGATGTGTACAAACAGATGGTGTCTGTGGATCTCCAAGCACTTCATGAGCTCTGCTGGGTGCAGGGCAGCTGCAGGGCTGGCTGGGAAACTGAGGCATGGGAGCCAGGTGAGATACCTGGGGTCTCTCCTGAGTTGCTTGCCGTACAGTCCTGTCTCTTGGCTTGCAGCCTTCTCCTGGGTGGTGGCACCATGTGGGACGTGCCAACCCATTTGGGTGTTTGGAGGTGGAAGACAGGTGCTGAGCCAGGTGCTGCCAGGGATGTAGCAATAGGTGCTGCTTGTCTGTGGTGGTGAAGTGCAGGTTGGGGTTGTGTTGAGGAGAAGGGCTGACGAGAATGTGACTGGGAATGTTTTGGCTCCCTTGGTCCAACACGGACCTGGATGGCCTTGCTTGGGGAGTGGGACCATCTCTGCTGGTGAAGGCAAGGTGTGCCAATGGTGGGGTGATGCTTCTCAGTGCAGCCATGGCCCAGGGTGCTGCTGGCTCTTCTGCACCTGCAAAGTGACTCTCAGGGGAGGGCTCCACGGCCAGGCAGGCTCAGTGCTGTGGGGAGAGTGGTTGTGCACAGCTCCTGGGCTGGACAAAGCTGGTCACATCTCTGGGGACGGTGTGGGGCATGCATCACCCCTGGTAGCAACAAGAGAGGATGTCTCAGTCTCGCTGTGCAGCTGTGGTGCTGGGCTGCACCCACAGGTGCTCTCCACAACTCCCTGAAAGGAGGGTGGAAAGAGGTGGGGGTGGGTCTGTTCAACCAAGGAACAAGTGACAGGACAAGAGGAAATGGCCTCAAGTTGCACCAAGGGCAGTTCAGATTGGATGTGAGGAAGAATTTCTTTGCTGAAAGGGTTCTGAGGCATTGGAAGGGGTTGCCCAGGGCAGTGGTGGAGTCCCCATCCCTGG
>NW_010330895.1:11497-14279 GCF_000700745.2 Antrostomus carolinensis
GTCGGGTACTTGTCAGAGTTAGGTTCATGATTGGACTCGATGATCTTAAAGGGCTTTTCCAATCTGGGCAATTCTGGGATTCTGAGCATGTGGAAAGTGTCTGGGAAATGCCCGTTGGCTGTCTCCTGGCCTGGGCATCCTTTGGGGCCTGTGCCAAGGGGAAGCACTGGGCTGGGAGGGGGGTATGGCCATGGACCTCTCCCTGCCCTCCCCGTGGCTCCGGGTGAGCTGACTGTCACCGAGCCGGTGCTGAGTCAGCGCTCGGCAATTACTCACTTGCGAAAGCCTCGCCAGCTCCTTTCAGTGCCGCGCCGGGCCCTGTGCCAGGGAATCAATTGTCCATGAAGGGCTGTTAGTGCCACGCCAGCCACCCTACTGGGAGCTGCCCGGGTCCCCCTGACACCACCCGTTATGGGTCACAACCCTCCGGGGTTCTGCTTCACCACCATCATCCTCCTGATGTCCTGATGTTCACTCCAGCAGGATGAAAGCATCTCCAAGAAATGCCCTGTGACCCTCTGGCTTTGTCCCAGTGCTGCCAATTCCCACTGACAAGGGCTCACTGGGCTTTTGGGGCAAATTCTGTTGTTTGATGGGCAGAAGAAGCAACCCACTGATTTCCATCCTGACCCAGTTTTTTGGGGAGAAGTGGGTCACTGGGCGATGAGCTGGAGCAGGTCACAGGCTCCTCTGTGCTGTTCAGCTCTTGCTCTTGCCATGCGGTGCTGGCAGAGCTGCCGCTTTTCAGCGCCGTGGTTGCGCCTCCCTTGCAAGAAACTCTCGCCTCTTTGATCTGCTGAATTATTGGCAAATTTCTTCAGCAAATAATCCTTGGCTGGCAAATGACTTGCAAACAGCTTGCAGGAGAGGGTTTGCACTTGGCGGTTCACTCTGTGTTGGTTGCGTAAGGCGGGTGGTGGAGTCTGCACGGGGGATGTGTGCGGGCGACCAACGGGTTCAGCATCGTCTTTAGTGAACAAAAATTTTGCGCTTGATTTAATACGTGTCTGGGGCAAAGACTATCGAGCTTGGGAGAATTAATGGTCGCTGGGGTCTTGTCGTGACTTAGCAAGAGGCAGTGGCCGTGGTGGAGAGGATGCTGTGAGTGTTAGAGGTGTAGGGTAACGCTCACCTCAGGATGTGCTGACCAGTTGGGGATGCAGATGCATCCCATGGTGGTGGAGCAGAGAGGATATCTACGTGAGCAGGACCCACCCTAGGATCCATTCCTGATGGACCCAGAGGGACCCAGCATCATGCTTGCTGGCCCTTGTCCCTCCAAGGGTGACACAAGATATTAATCTTCCTTTCTGGACTTATTTTTTTTGCCATGTGTCCAATGGGAGAGGTGCTTAATGTAGGTGGCATCACAGCCCCAGACCCAGCGTTGGGGTTTCCATGAGCTGTGGGATGTCCTGCTCATGCTTTCCCTTGTGTTAATTAGCCTAATGAGGGGCTGCTGCCATGAGCAACCTCCTGGGACCTTGTGCAGGAATGGATGGCACTGACTTGGGTTCAACTGGTTGCTTCTTATGTCAATAAATCCAGATTTTTTTCATTCTCTGTGGAAATCAACGCCCACCTAAAACTCCCTGATGCTAAAGCTTCCACTGGGGAACTAATAGTCACATTTGTAAACCCGCTCTGTTTATAACCTGTGGTTTCCAAATTATTATCGCTGCCTGAAAAAAACCAGCCTGTTCTCCCCCAGCTAAAAATATTTTTTTTCTCCAAAAATGTGCATAAACTACCTTCACTCGTTCTGAGACAGAGCTGGGGAGGGGAATGTCTGTGTTTCCCCTGGGGTTTGGGGACACTCGCCTTGCCCGTGCATGAACCAGAGCTGGCTGGGTGCTGAAGTTGGATTCATGACCTGCTTGATGCAGCGTGTCCTGGACCAAAAAAGAGAAAAATTGCTCAGAAATGGTCAGAAAGAGTAGTATGAGCTTGGTGACTTCTTAAGTGGTGGTCCCAAGAGGGAGATGTTGAAGGACCTTCAGCCATCAGCAAGTGGAGCATCAGGTCCCTGGGTGCTGTTAGTGTAACTAATAGAGAATGAGGACCCTACACCAACCTGCCTTGTCCTACACCATATTTGAAGGTGCTCGTGGAAAAAGAAGGGTTAAACTCCCTCTGCAAATATCCTGGTGGGTGTGTGCTTCACGCACTCCAATGCCTGAGCATCACAGCACCCTGATGGCTTTGTTTTTATAGCAGTTGCAGTGATAATACAATAACACCTTATGCGAGAGGTGAAGAGGTGGGGAACACTTCTGAGAATTGGGGGGAAAAAAAAAAATCAAAATGGAAATCAAAAGGCACTTGTGAAGTTGTGCTGCTCAGGAGCTGGGGAAGCAGCTGCTGTAAAACCAGGATAAATACCCCGGGGTCACTGAAAGGAAGAGCTGGTGTCGGGGTTTTTTGGAGGGTTTAATAACAGCGGCTACACCTGGGTGCCTTTTGTGAAGCCCTTGGGTACTGTGGTTTCATGATGGGATTTTGTGGGGTGGAGCGTTTCCAAGGGAAGGCAGGAATGAATGATTGCTGGTGGTGCCTTTGGGGCCCTTAGCAAACCCAGAGCCAACCAGACAGGCACCAGGCTGTGCAGGTGGAGGAAAGCCTGGCTCTCCGAGCCCTGACAGCTGGCCCAAAAACCCAAGTCTTCTCCCCACAAAGGCAAGTGGCAAGCGTGAGCCCAGCATCTCCCTCTGACCTCCTGGTGAAATCCTGGGCATGCCCGTGCCCTGATTTTCAGCCGTGGCTGGGATGAAGCAGGAGAGAG
>NW_010330895.1:14323-20956 GCF_000700745.2 Antrostomus carolinensis
GATGTGAGGATGAGGAGGGTGGGTTGTTGCTTGTTGTAGTGCTGCCTGGATTTTGGGATGTCTCTCCTGGAAAGTGCCTGGTGCCCTTTCTGCAGTCCCCATGGCAGAGGTGAGGATGTTTTACTCTCTGGTATTTAGTGCACCTTGTGCAACCCAAGTTCTGTGTGTCTTACCTGGTCTTTTTGGTCTTGGAGGTCCGGAGATGGAGGATTGGAGTCCTTGAGTGGGTGCTGGCAGCAGCTCTGTGTGGGATTATTCATATGCTGCATCCCCTTGTGCTTTGGGGTGCTGGTCCCCGGCAGCGTGCCTGGAACCCTGTGCATGTGTGAGAGCATCCACGTGTGCACGTTCACACCAGGGCTGGCACCAGGATCTTCCCACAGTGCTGGCACCTGCATTTTCCTAACGTAGGGAGGACAGGGCATCTCCAGTCAGGGAAGCTGAGAGTGAGTGGATATGAGGCTTGGAGAACAGGCGTTCAATCAGAGCACGAGTGCAGCATCCCAACAGGATTATCCTGCGAGAGCCTGTACCAGTACAAGGAGTCTTGTTCTATAGGTTAAACCAGTAAAGAGAGAACCTTGAGTCTAAAAGCAGAGCAATGCTTTGATCACACCAGACAAGACTTTTTTTTCCTCTTTTCCTTTCATGAATGGTGCTGGTCTCCAACCTGATGTCCGCCCCATCTCCCACCCCCTTCCCAGCTTTTTCCTTCCAGGACAATTAGTAAAGTGGTTGGTCTTTCGTTTGGATGAATAATTAATTCCCCAGCTTTGTGAATGATTCATGTGCCATATGCCACAGCGATGGGACGTGCCTGACATCAGCACCTCGTACAAAGGGTAGTGCTGTTTCCCTGGGATGGGTGAGGGAAAAGGCTTCACGCTGAGGGGGACGGGTGTTGGGGGGGACATGGGGTGATCCTTGGGCAGGCAGACCCATGGTTCTGGCTTTGGGAGAGATGAATATCCTGCCTTAACCCAGGGTAGGATTTGTCCCAAGTGCTGGTCAGGCACTTTGCCCTGTCCTTCCTGGTTCCTCTTCCCCAGTGGTTGGTTTCCCGCAGCCACTGTGGGGTGAGTCAGTCCATCCCACATGGCTACTGGTCCTGGGGTCATCACCTCCCTTCCCAGCCATCCCTCCACAGCCCTGACACCCCTGGATGCAGAGCTCCCAGGCTGGGATGAAGCCCTTGTCCTCCCCAGGTGGGTAAACCCTTGGACCAAGCTGCAAAGTCCCCAGGTACCATTTTTTTGTGCTGCCGTGGACCTCGCTCCAGGAGAGGAGTTGTGGGGTAGAAGCTTGGCTTTGAGGGAAGGGGAAAGGGGTTATTTTCCATCACATCTTCAAGTGGGGAGGTGGTATCACCCAGGCTTGGGTGAATATCCATGGGGTCTCAGACCTCTCCTTTGGCATGAGTTCAGACAGCCCCTGCCACGCTACATGGTCACCTGTGCTCTGTTTCTCTTTGTGGAACCAGCTCTCCTGGCAATGACTTTAGGTTTCCACCAGGTCCCATTTGTGCAAAGGCAGTTTCACCAGCATCTCCACCCCATGACAAACCTGAGTGGTGTCATGGGGGCTGGAGGTGGGAAAGAGGTGCAGGGTGGGCTGGCAGAGGGGAATGCTCCATTGTGTGCCAAATCCTGGGGTCTTCTCCAAGAAGAGGTGGCCTTGGGGGATCATTTGATCCCCCAGACTGAAGGCTAGAGGGGGCAGATTTTGTCATTCACCCTCATCACACCTTTTAGGGAGTCATTGGTGCCCGGTTCAGGGCTTTTGAAGCTGAAAGTTGGGATCAGCAGCTTTGCAGCAGTGCAATCCACTTGTGTCACGTCCTCAAAACCTAGAAAGACCAAAGGAAGATGATGGAGGCTTTGAGGTTGCTCTGAACTGTGCCGAGGGCAGGACTTGGACTTGGTTTGTGTCCCTGTCCCCTGGCATCCCCAAAGCAGGATCACTGCACTCTGCTAGGGCATCCTCAGGGTGGGTGACCTGACCTCGCTGGCCTTGCTTTGAGCAGGGTTTGGACCCAGGAGCCTAGAGTACCTCCTGCTACTCGTGATGCTTTCTGCAGAGAGGGGGGGAATTGATTCCCCAGCAGAAAAGGGCAAGAATGGGGTAAATTCAGCAGGTAACTTTCCGTGAGCCGTTTGACCAGTGTATTAATTATGAAGTAGTCTCCCTCATAGAGTCAGGTGGCAGTGCAAGCCTTCAGGGGCCTTTCCACTTAATTATAAATATTAATTTGCATGTCAGACAGCCAGCCAACACCCTCCCTGCCCCAGATTTTGAGCTGAGATTAGTCTGTCTCGGCCGATCCCTCCCTCCACCCAACACACCCTGGAGCTGCCCTTTGCTGGGACAACTCATCTGCAGTGGTCCCTGATGGAAATCATCGAGGGATGCTCAGTTTGGGGTGGGAGGGGATGAATCAAGGGTTGATCTGATCATTTAGGGGTTCAGCCTTTGCTCTGGGTCTTTTTGCAGCACGCCTCAAGCTGTATGTGTCCCAAGGTTTGAGGCTTCAGGGCTGCTGGTGACACTCCTGATGGGATGATGGGGAGGGTAGTGGGTGTGATGTGCAGCCCCTGGCACGGTGGGTGCTGTAGTGTGTGACAGTGCCCGAATTTAGTGCTGGCTCTGTGAGGGCAGGGGCATCAAGCATCACTTATGGTTTATTCTGCCAAGTCCCAAAAACCAGAGAGTCATTTTAAATGTGATTATTCTGTTTTGTTTTGTTTTGTTTGCTCCCCTCTGGGAAAAGAAATCCATAGGTATGGGTCTTCAGCTGGAGGTGAGGGCGTGAGCTTTGCTCAGCTGCTGGGAGCTGGAGCAGTGCCCAAGGGTTGAGCATCGCTCCTCCAGCATCAGCCCCACAGCCTGCAGGTGTGGTGGGCACAGCAGGAGCTTGCCCTTCCCTCCACAGCCTGTAAATAAATACAATAAAATAATCATCCTGGTTGCAAACACAAAGCATCAGATTTTTTTTTTTCCCCTGAAAGCATGTTTTTGTCTGCTGGTGATTGTTCACTATTCAATTATA
The DNA here is from genome assembly GCF_000700745.2 of Antrostomus carolinensis. Classification (NCBI taxonomy): domain Eukaryota; kingdom Metazoa; phylum Chordata; class Aves; order Caprimulgiformes; family Caprimulgidae; genus Antrostomus; species Antrostomus carolinensis. The sequence goes on from NW_010330895.1 coordinate 17,370, forward strand.
CTTTGGGGGATTAACATATATTTCCCATCCTGCCTTCTCTCTTATTTGCATTCTTCAGCTCCTCTCTGCTCTTTTCTCCACCTAAAGTCTCTTCCCCTTTTCCTCTGAAGAAGTAAAACTAACCCCTTTGCCTGGGTGACCTATAAAAACGCCTTCACTTCCCCCCCCCCCACCTTCTTTTTTTCTCCAGTACATATGATGAAAAGCATGAGATCATTGGGATTTTTATAGCCCAATCTGGCAGCTTTTTCAAATAACTTGGATGGTGAGATGTAATTTTAGTTTGGGTCCTTGCCTAAAAATAAAGAATAATTATTAGCACATCAGACGTGGATATTGTAAGTGTTCGAAAAGGGTTTAAATTGTTCTACAGCTACCGGAGCTGCCACCCTGTGTGTCGGTGCAGAGGTCTGTCACAGCCTGAGTCCCATCTCTGTGCCACGCATCCTGTAAGAAACCTCGAAGTGTGTCAATCAATAAATCAGAAGTGGGTTGTGCTGGGTGATACGGGTGGCTCTCTGCAAAAATAATTTAAAAAATTGGCATGCTTAGAGGGTTAATAAGCAATTAGCAGGTGAGATGCTGAAGTCCTAAGCCGGAGGGTGTGTTTTGAGCGTTGTATTTATTATTAACAGTACTGTGGTGATGATGTCTGTGTGTACTAGCGAAGCCTGGCTAGCAGGGAGAGGTGATGTCTGCTATGTAGAGCCACCGAAGGGCTTGGGAAAAGCAGACAGAAGCCAATCCTTGCATGCTTGGAAGCTTGCTTGACTTTTTCTAGCCACCTTGATTGGTTGAAAGATGGTCCAGGGCTGCTCAGACTCTGCTCAGAGGTTCTGGGGTGCCTTGGTGCTCTGGGATGGATGGGTTTGCCGGGAGCAGCTCCAGCAGTTCATGTTCCCAGTGCATCTGTCCTCACTGGGAGCTGTGAATGTGCCCACAGAAGGATGTGCTGGCACCTGTTTCGTAGCAGTGGGTCGTCTTTCTGTTGTCAGTCAGGAGACACATCTGCAGTGCAACCACCACACTCTGGTGATCTGTCCAGAACTTCCTTCCAAAAGAGCTCATGATGTCCCTTGTCCCCCAGCGAGGACAAGGAGCATGTCACCTTGGCACGGAGGAGTCCCATTCTTAGCAGCTAATTTAGAGCACTGGGAAGTGGTGCCCTGGAATCGCCTGAACCTTGCCTGAAGGCTCAGCACGGCGGCTCCCAAGCCCTTCAAACAAATCTGGGTTAGCAGAGGACTTTGCATCCCTGCTCCCCTCTGCAGTGGGCAGCTGGGGATGGTCTTGTCCTGGGGAGGAGATGTGTGGTGGGGCTGGGAGCAGGGACAGCTCCACCTCCATCACTCCACCCAGCTCTGTAGGACCATGGCTCATGCTGCTCTGTGGTGGTAGTGCAGAGCTGTCGATCCTGCTTTGCTGCCAGGAGCCTTCCAGCTGGGCTCTTCACAGCACTGGGCTTGCATCAGCAAGCCCTTGGAGAAGGACTGGAGCCTGTGTCCAGCCCAGGAGCATCCTTGGTCTCCTGGAAATGCTCGACCCCAGCTGGAGTCAGTTGCAGGGGCTGCAAATGCCTTTCACTCATCCCTTTGGGAGGCTGGTTGGACACCAGGCATCAGGACATGAAGCTGAAGGAGGGTCTTGGGGTCTCCAGCGTGGTGTTGGGTGCAACGTGTCCTCCATGCCAGCGTTTTGGGGAGCACTGGGTTACCCTGCTCTCGCTGGCGGATTGCATGAAGGAGATTAAAGCACCTGTGCTCTTCTCTCCCATGTGCTGCCGAGTGGCCGTGCTTTATCATATCTATTGATTCTGATCTTGCAACCAATTTAACAACACAGCTCTCCTAGCTTCTGGGTGCTCCTGGCTTAATTAAGTCCCTTTTCTGCTCTCTCATCAGCCCCGTGGGTAGTGGTCATGGGCTGGGGCACAGGGACTGTGCTGAAGGAGGACAGGGAAAAGTGCTATCAAGGGTGAAAGGTCCCTGTATATATCAGGAATAAGCAACCTGATGCATGGGAAGCCATGGGTGATGCATCCCAGCTGCTGCTGGGGCTGGGCTTTGTGGTCAACCCCTTGTGCTGGGGCACAGAGGAAGAACGGGGAGACGAAAAGGAGTTGAAACAACCTGGTTTCCTGATGGGAGAACCCTCAGAGAAGGACTGGAACCAGACCATTCTTGGTCTCCTGGAGATGCTCGGCCCAGCTGGAATTGGTGCAGGGGGCTGCAAATGCCTTTCCCTTGTCCCTTTGGGAGGCTGGTTGGACACCAGGCATTTGGGACATGAAGCTGAAGGAGTGTCTCGGGGTCTCCAGTGTGGTTTCTGCTGCCAGGGAATGGTAGGAAACCCAGCTGCCACCCTGGAGGGGCAGGGTGGGACCTGCTGTACCTCGGGGAGATGGGGAGAGAAAGAGTGCTAATTGCTCAGTGCGCCGGAGAGCTGCTCTGGCCTGTAATTAGATGAATTAGTGGAACAATGACCCAATTTCCCTCAGTTTTTGGATTTCTGCAAACAGCCCCGAGGTTGCTGCCTCCCTCTGTCCCGCTCTTCTCCTTGTCCCCTCCTGTCCCATCCCCTGCCCCTACAGTGTAGCCCTTCCTCCTCACCCTGTGCCTCAGGTCCCCCAGTCACACCATCCCTGTCCTCCCAGCAGCTGTGGGGTCCCAGAGTGTTTCCAGTGCTGGACTCGGTCTGCACTGACTTCCTTCTGCCCCAATTTGTTTTCCAGAGATGGGCTTGAAAAAAAATCTTTGTGTTTTAAAAGAAAACCTCTGGAGTCCTTCCTGTGCTTGCCGTTTGCCTTCCAAGGTCATCAAACTTTCATTATTATAGATTTTTGAATGCGTGTGAGGTTCTCTGCTTGTTCTCAGCAATCCCAGAGGTGGGACTCTTAAGGAAGCTCCATGTGTGGAAAAAGCCAGAGCAGCCAATGGCTGGAGGTGCTGCCATGGGTCACCATCAGGGGAGTGACCCCCCATCTCTGGAGCACAATCTCTGGTCCATGTTCTGCCTGCCTGGAAAGGAGTTTAGACCCACACACCTGTGATAAACACTATGTCTGCACCGTTGACTGCATGGTGTGGGTGATGACCAGTACTGTGGTGTGAGGATGTCCCCAGCCATCCTGGCATGCGAGGGGTATTGCTGGGGGGCTGCCAGGGCTGGGTGTACCCTGGGTGGCTTTGGCTGGCTGGAGTGGCCTATAAATTTTGATGTCGGCATCAAACAGGGCTCTCTGGCATGTGAGCTTTGGGAGGTGTTGAATCTTGGTGCCAGCCCAGGGACACGGTGCTCCTCATGGCTCCCCGCAGCCTGGCATGAGGACACAGCTCCTGGCACCAGGGTGACCAAGGGCTCTGCCCATGGTAACTCAGCTCTCTCCCTGTCTGCCCACAGCATCCTTGCCACCGCTGGGACACACTTCAACACCCACGTGGACCTGAGGACACTGCGGGCCGTGCGTGTGCTCAGACCTCTGAAGCTCGTCTCGGGCATTCCTAGTAAGTTGGATGCTCCTGGTCCTTCTCCTGGGGTGTCTGTGTCCATCCCTGCTGTCCTTCAGAGTGAGACAGGTCCTCGTGCCA
>NW_010330895.1:21010-24461 GCF_000700745.2 Antrostomus carolinensis
CACACATGCCATCCTCCCAGCCACCCCTCGGGGTGCTCGCAGGGGAGGGGGCTGTAGGATGGCAGCGTTTGGTGTCCCTGGGTGGCATTTGCCCCAGTCCAGCTCGCTCTGTGCTGGCACCAGGCTGGGGCTCACCAGGGCCTGCCAGCAGCTCCGCTTCCCTGGCCAGAAGGTGGTGGGTGGATCCTTTCAGGACTGAGATTTATTCAGGGGAGGTTTTGGGTTTTTTTGCTGGATTTGATTTGCCAGCACGGGGATAAATAAACAAACTAGGTTGGTGTTGGCTCTGATCCTGCCATCCCTCCCACCCTGGGTACTGGCTGGGATCTGTGCCTTGAGGGTAGTGAGGGGGACAGAGCTGCACTGGCCATGTCCCACAAAGGACATGCAGGACACTAGAGTGGTGACCAGAGCCACCTTGCTCTGCAACTGGGCCCTCACTGCTCCCCTGGGATGGTGCTTCCCTCCATGGTCCTCACCCATCTAAAGGGATGCTCCAGGCTGTGCTGGCCTCTTGTACCTGCCTGATGACTGTCCATCCTCTCTGCTCACTGTCCTCCTCCTGCCAGGGTTGGGATGGACATCCCTGAGAAGAGAGTTTGCAGCACCACACTGAGCTGTGCTCTTTCTTTCCCCTCCCAGGCCTGCAGATTGTGCTGAAATCCATCATGAAGGCCATGGTGCCTCTCCTTCAGATCGGCTTGCTGCTCTTTTTTGCTATCCTCATGTTTGCTATCATCGGCCTGGAGTTTTACAGCGGGAAGCTGCACCGAGCCTGCTACACAAACAATTCAGGTGGGGAGAAGGGCTCTGCACCCACTTTGCATCCCTCGGGTGGAAAGCAGTTGAGATGAGCACTTGTTGCCATTGTAGGAAGCCTGGGGCTGAGAAGATTTTTGCTTGGTGCTTACCAGGCACCACCTGGTTGTGTTCAGGATGTCCCAGTTTCTTAGAGGAGCAGTTTATGTGCAGCTAGAGCTAATCCTAGCAGGGTCCCCTGCTCTGCCCCAAGCCCATCTGTGTTCAGGCTCTTCCCCTTGCCTCTCCCCTGCCTTTCCCTTACCTCTGCCTCTCCTTGACTTCTGTCTCATTTGGCATTCTGCTGTCTGCTCACAGGTGAACTAGAAGAGCTGGATCCCCCCCATCCATGCGGGGTGCAGGGTTGCCCCCCAGGCTATGAATGCCGGGAGTGGATCGGTCCCAATGACGGGATCACACAGTTCGACAACATCCTCTTTGCTGTGTTGACCGTCTTCCAGTGCATCACCATGGAAGGGTGGACCACAGTCCTGTACAATGTGAGTACTGCTGCTCTGGGGCTCCTTTGGGCAGCTGGGCATGGGGAAGGGGAGCTGGAGATGATATTTGTGTCCTGGAAAGCTGTGAGATGTTGAGTTTCCTTCGTGATGGGAGTGGGGTTGGTCCCCCCCCTTTTTGAGCAGGAGATGGGAGATAGAGGGGTGTGTGTTAAATGTCTTGGGGCAAAGGGACATCTAAGGGCTTGGATCCCATTTCTGGGGTGGTTGTGCAACCTGTTTCAGAGAGCAAAACCTTGTGGGCATGGGCTGCAGCAAGTCTTCTGCTCAAGGGCTGTCCCTGGGGAGGGGGAAGGCATCCTTCCTTCTCTCCTCCTCCTCCTCCTGTGCTCCCTGTGGCAGCTCTGTAAGAGCAGACATGGTTTCTGGGCACTGTGCATCCACTCTCCCTGTGGTGATGTGACCAGGTGATGGATGTGCCTGCATCTTTGGGGAAGCCCCAGAGCTGGGTTTGGACCCAATCCTTGGGGCAAGGCTGGTGGCTGGTGTTTCAGTGTCCAACAGGGAGCTGAGACCTATTGGTATTTGTGCTGCAAACATCTGTCGGTGCTGATGAAGCTGGGCTGGGTTCCCTGATGAAGCTGGGCTGGGTTCCTGTAATTTGCAGCTGCTTGAAGCTGCTGATGCCCAAACCCTTGGTGTATGCAGGGAGTGATATGGGAGCAAAGCTGGAAGCAGGAAAAAAAAGTCTACAGGCGATCACAAAGTGTGATATCATTGTGGGTGATTGGCCATATATGTATCTTTTAGTTTATGGGCTGGAAGCAACTATGCCAGTTCTCTTCCCAGCCTAATTTCAGCATCAATTTTGGCGTCATTGCACCGGGAATGTTTTTATACCCTGGTTCCCATAATGCCTGGAGATTTGCAGAGTGGCATTTCTCTGCGGGAGGCAAATTGGATGGCTCGTGGTGGGGAAACATGCTTTCATATTTCCTTTGTTGTGAGCAGAAAGACTTGTTTTTAACCCCAAGTGAAGGCACTGTGCTGCCAGCGTTTGGGTCCCCCAACTGCTCCGTCCATCCCAGGGTCCTTCTTGGAGTGCAAGATGGTGTGTGTGGGCAGATGGACCATGATACCCAGATTGGGGTAGAAAGGGGAGAGTTCATAGCAAGGGGATGACCTTGCCATGATGATTTGGTTTCCCTCTTCCAAAAGCAGATGGAAGTGTCTGGGTCTTGCTGCTTTGGCAGGGGAATTAAGCAGGATTGAACCACCCGTGCGTGCTCAGCGCTGCCCATGGCTGGCACCAGACACCTGCCCTGCTCCTTCTTTCTTGCATTAATGACCATCCCTCTGTAAAACGTAAGGGCTGGTTCTACCAGTGCTCCCTGTGTCCCCTCCTTCCTGTCCTTCAGCCCCTGCAGCAATTGGCAGTGGGGCTCCCCATGCTAGAGCGGTGTGCGAGGAGCTGGTGCAATTTATGGTCTGATCAACCTCAAGGGTTTGTACCAGTGGTTCCTGAGAAAGTCTGGTCTCCTGCCTTTTGGAATGTCCTTATTGGGAAGGCTGGAGCTGACCCATTTAATGTCTCGGATTTACCACTCCACCATTTGGATCTTGCTGGATCTATAGAATCATAGAATGGTTTGGGTTGGAAGGGAACTTAAAGCTCATCCAGTTCCAACCCCCCTGCTGTAGACAGGGTTGCCAACCACTAGATCAGGCTGCCCAGGGTCCCATCCAACCTGGCCTTGAATGCCTCCAGGGATGGGGCATCCACAGCTTCTCTGGGCACCCCGTGCCAGTGCCTCACCTCCCTCTGGGTGAAAAGGATCCTCCCAATATCTCACCTAAATCTCCCCTCTCTTAGTTTAAAACCATTTCCCCTTGTCCTGTAACTATCTGCCCATGTAAAAAGTTACTCTTACTCCTGTTTATAAGCTTCTTTTAAGTACTGGAATGCCACAATTAGGTCTCCCTGCAGCCTTCTCCAAGCTAAACAAGCCCAGCTCCCTCAACCTTTCTTTATAAAAGAGGTGCTCCAGCCCTCTGGTCATCTCCATGGCTCTCTTCTGGACCCGTTCTGACAAAGGATGGGAGATGCTGCTGGGAGTGCTGAAAGCCCTGCTCTGCAGGCCCTGCCCTGTGGGATCCCCATCATAGCTGCTAAATTGGGGGATCTCCAGGACAAC
>NW_010330895.1:24476-29424 GCF_000700745.2 Antrostomus carolinensis
CACAGCTCCTGGTACCCAAATAATCTTCCCAAGCACCAGTTGTGACACTGGGCAGACATGATCTGTCATGGTGTCCCCGATAGCTGGGACCATAAGGTGCCTCCCTTTCCCGCTCTTCTGCAAAGAACCAGCTATTACTGACCTGTAATGGAAAGGTTTAGGGACCTTCCTTGGCTTTTAATTTAATAAGGATCAGTGCCTCAGAGGTAAAATGCTGCTGATTCACTTTGGGAGGTGATGGGGGTTGGATGCTCTTCCCAGTACCATCAGGCTGTATCTCCCCAGGAGCACAGGCTGTCTCACAGGGTGCAAAGGTGATGGGTGCTCAGTCCTTTTGCTGCTCGGGGGGGCAGTGAAATGGGCTTCTGTTTTGTTGGGTTTTTTTTTACTAGAAAAATGAACATGAGAGATGCAGTCCCTGGGGGATGCTGGAGGAAGGTTGGGCAGGGCTGGAAAGCCACTGGGATGCTCTGCTGTCACTTGGAGCAGTAAACCAGAGTGGGCTCCCACCAGCATGGACCTTGCTCAGTGCGTGACCCAGCTTTGGGGGGGATCAGTGGGGAATCTGCTTTTCCATTGGGATTAAGTGATGGGATGCTGTGTCCTTGCAGGTTAACGCTGCAGCCTTGCAGAGGCCAGGGGGATTGTAGGAAAACCACTTTAGCAATGTCTCAGAGAAATGGCTTACTGTAATATTCCCATGTGTAACTGTATCGTGATTTTATGATCCATTTTTCCACAATTTAACCAGGTCTAGAAGCACGGCTCCTGGAATTTGTAGATAGCTTCATGAAAAGCTAATTGGCCCCGTAGTACTTTCCACATGTGTTATTTTGTAGATGTTCTTGTCTTTTGCATTGTTTTCATCAGCTTTGCCTACGTGAAACTCTGTCTTCTTAGGTAGAAATCACAATATGAGTTTAAAAAAAAAAAGGAAAGCCTTAAACTGTGGGTTGTTATGGCTTTTCTAGGTCCTGTCCCTGGGATCATGAAGGACTTTAGAGGGGAGTTTTGGCTTTGTGGCTTCTCTGTCTCTGCAGTCCAAAACAGGGGCTAAGGAGTATTTTGCTTTTTTTTTTTATATATATATATATACTGGAGCAAATGCTCCTTCCCTGGGCTGGCTGGAGACCAAACCTGATTTCTGTAGAGACCAGAGGGAAAAATAATGCTGGCAAAGAGGCTCGCTGTCCTACTTCTCCACCTCTGCAGGTGTGCCAGCACGGGGCAGGGGCTGGGTTGTAGTTTTGATGTTAAACAACCATGCTGGGGTCTGGGAGCTGGTGGCAGGGCTGGCGAGGGGCTGCAGTGTGTGCCACGGGGCTGGCTGGGCACGGCACGGATGCTTGGTGGTGCTGGTGGCTTTGGATGTTCAGCCCATCTCCTAGAGAGCAAACAGGAGAGGGATTTGAAATTGTGGTTTCCTCTGAAACACAGACTCCAGAGGCTGTGTTTACTCATTGAGATTGTTTATTTGCTTTCCTGTTTGGAAGCGCTCAGCTGCTGTGCTTGCAGGTAGCGAGGAGGAGCCTGGCTTGCCGGGAGCTGCTGCTCTCCTCTTCCCCCACACTGCTGGGAGCTGAGGTGGGAAGGAAAACACATGTGGCAAGTGTGGGGCCGTGGGCTGGCTAAGTGGGTTTGGCAGGGAGAAGAGGGGTCAGCCCTGCCTGTCCCAGCTGGATCCCTTGCCCAAAGCACTGCTCTGTGCTCGCTGGAGCTGGTAACACCAACCACACAGCACTGGAACCACAACTAGTTGGGCATTATCATCACAGAGTCACAGAATTGCCCAGATTGGAAAAAGACCTTTAAGATCATTGAGTCCAATCATTAACTTCACACTGACAAGTCCCCGACTAACCCATGTCCCTCAGCACTATATCTACATGACTCTTCAATCCCTCCAGGGATGGGGACTCCACCACTGCCCTGGGCAACCCCTTCCAATGCCTCAGAACCCTTTCAGCAAAGAAATTCTTCCTCACATCCAATCTGAACTGCCCTTGGTACAACTTGAGGCCATTTCCTCTTGTTCTGTCACTTGTTCTTTGGTTGAACAGACCATTAGGTTAGTCCAGGACAAATGAAAAACCAAGTGCATGGAGAAAGCTGCTGTTTGTAGCTGTGGGAGGGAGACAGGGATGCCCACACCTCATGCCAGCCTTGCTCATGGGGAGTGAGGCTGCTGTGAGGTGCAACTGTCTACAGTTGTGAGCAGTTGTTGAGGTTGCACATGGTTGCAGGGGGACATGGGTACAGCCACTCTCTACTCACACTGGTAGAAGCTCCAAGAACTTCACAAATGCAGCATGGCTGGTGTGGAGAACCAGAGCCTGCTGCGTGGGGAAAGCCTGTTAACTGTCAGGTTAAATTCCTCATCTGAACCAGAGAGTAGAATGGTTTGGGTTGGAAGGGACCTTAAAGCTTATCTAGTCCAATTCCACAAGCAGCCACAAGTAGGGACACCTTCCACTAGACCAGGTTGCTCAAAGCCTCATCCAGCCTGACCTTGAACACTTCCAGGGAGGAGCAGCCACAGCTTCTCTGGCTAACCTGTGCCAGTGTCTCACCACCCTCACAGCAAAGAATTTCTTCCTCATATCTCATCTAAATCCACTCTTGTCCAGTTTAAAACCACTAGTCTTCATCCTTTCACTACCTGCCCCTATATAAAGAATATTGTGGCCCCAGTAATGTCCCAAGAGTGGGAGCAACCTGCAAACAGGCTCCAACTGTGCTGCAGTGATAGCTGAGTCGCAACTCAGTCACGCAAAGAGCTGACTTGACTTTGCACAGAGCCACAGCTATTGGCAACGATGGATAAAAATGTTTGCCTCCAAGGCACGCGTGTTGGAGCAGCACTGGAAGAGCAGCCATGCTGCTAATTAAACACGGCCACAGTTGCCTGCTGTAAACCCAAAAGCCCTCTTTGTGTCACCAAGGGATTGGGACTAGAGGGAAGCAAGAGGGCAAAAAGGTACAGCGAGCCATCTCTCAGGTACTTAGGAGATGCTGGGGATGGGTGCTGGGAGACTTCTGGGTGCTTTCGTAGCCTCGAGAGCATTTGCTGGAGGAAAGAGAATCAAGTCCTTGCCAGTTTCCAAAATACCTACCAAAATGCAGTGGTTGTGGGCAGATCTGTGTGCTGTAGCCTCGGGGGAGATGAGGTGTGCAGGTCTTCCAGCCCCGTGCAAAGCTGACCAGCCGCCTGTGAACATCCAGATGAGTGCAAACATGTTCGTTAGGTGCGGTGCATGAACCGAGCGTGCAGAGTCCAGCAGCAGAGACTCTGCAAGAGGGGTTGGAAAACATGAGCTGCTGCAAGGAAGGGGGTTGGCAGTGAGTGTGACTCAAACAACATGTGCTTCCAGCATGGCCAGGAGCAGCGCTGGAGCCTGGCACCATCCCGGTGTTTGGGATCTCCTCTACATATGGGGTGCAGAAGGGCTGAGGTGAACCTCAGCATGTGCACAGGTTGGCACAGATCAGGGTTTCGTGCTGCCGAGCACACGGTTGGGTTTTCAAAAGTTGGCTGGGGCTGGTTTGGACTATGAAGCACCAAACCTGAGATCTTCTTCTTGAGCCTGGTTTCCAAATGTGGTGAGAGCTCTATCCTTTTTGTAACGGGGACTGTTCAAGCAGCCCCGATTTGGGATGCTGGGGAAGGGAGTGTGTCAAATCACTGGTCATGCTGGAGAGCTTGGACTAGAGATGGGTGCAAGGCTTGGCTGTCCTGCTCCCTGCCAGGTCCCCAGCTGCACTAGTCAAGTAGCCTTGGAAGGTTCAGAGGAGGAATCTGTTTCAAAGCAGTTACTTTTCCATGTGTGTGCATACAAAATTCCTCATCACTTGCTGGCATGAATTCCCAGGGTGTCACAGTTGTCTCTTGGGATGCTCAGCACTCAGCTGCTCTCCCTGAAGCACCCACGTGTGAACAGCGTGAGCAGAACCTGAGCATCACGTAGGTCGGGGTGTTTCTTCTCTTGGTTTTTGGAGGGTGAGGGCAGTGCCTGGCTTTTTGTGGGCCAGCAAAATTAGTGACTTGATCAGAAAGGGGTTTGCTCGTGTTGGGATTTGCTCAGACCTGAAATGAGCTGTGAAACCTCCCCGAGTCTCAGTGCTTCCAGGAGGTGTTGCAGCTCCTTGGGACATCAGTGCCTGTCCCCTGGGGTCTCTGGTCTCAGAACAAGAGCTGCAGCAGTGCCAGCCATGTGCTGAGTGTTGCAGATCCTCCCCCTAAAACAACACCTGCCTTGACACCACGGTGACGGGCAGAGCACTGGAGAAGTACAGCAGTGGTCCCATGGCTGAGGGCTAAATCTGCCCTGCTATTCCTTTGGGTGCTGTGGAGGGTGAAGCTGGGAATGTGATGGGTAACAGTGGCTCCCAGAGCGGTGCTGGCTGGAGATGATCTCTGGGGAGAGGAGGAAGAAGAAGGGGGAAGGCTGGAGTGGAGGAGGTGGGAGGGATGGCAAAAGCAGGAAACCACTTGGCTTTTTAACCCTCTGTGCCCTGGGACATCACCAGGCTCTTGAGCTGGAATGTTTGCAAAGGGAAAAGGAGTCCCTTCATGTGTGTTTTAAATTAAAACACAACACACAAAAAATATCCTGTCGGGGAGGTATGAAAATTTAATCAACACCCAGTGCTCTTAGCAGCTCAGTAGCAAGCACAGAACTTAATGCCTCTGCAACTATTCCTGGCAGCTCCCAGCTGTGCGAGTGAGTGGGGTGTGCTGGGGGGGACAGGGGCTGCCAAAAAGTCCCTGACACTCGTGGCACTGCAGGACAAAGCCCCTTCCTGCTTCTTCCTCCAAAATGTTAAACGCTGAGTGTTTTAAATCTGATGAAGTTAGTGAGGACTTTAGAGAGAGAAGACTTGAAGTTCCACCCTGAAGGTTTAAAACCTTCCTAACTTCTAATGAAACAAGCTGTTTTTCCCCCAAATG
>NW_010330895.1:29487-38149 GCF_000700745.2 Antrostomus carolinensis
GCCGTGGGTGCTGGAGCCCATCCCTGACGGGCACGTGTGTGGCAGCCAGCAGGCTTTACCCTCTTCTCCCTTTGGAAACAGCTTCTGTTTAAATGGCTCTTTCTCCGCACTCAGCAAAGCCAGACCCTTGCCAGCTTGCCAAATGTTCCTGTTTCCCCTCCACCCCCCGCCCCCCCACTCTGTATGTGTGCTGAAATGACATAGCAAGAAGCAAACTGTGTCTGCTGGATCCCCAGCTTTGCAGGCATGTTCTGTCAAAAATTCCCTGCCCACACCCTCCTCCCTGCCTGCGCGGGAAAGTCTCACTCCCAGACCATCTGCAGGCAGGAGCTGGGGAACTGAGGGACCGATGCTCCGGCACTGATGCTCTGACGTGATGCTCTGTGTCCTGGTTTTGCTAAGATAGAGTTAATTTTCTTCTTAGTAGCTAGAAAGCACTGTGTGTTGATTTCAGCATGAGATTTGTTATGAGAAGAATTTTGATAAGGACTAGTGTTTTTAGTTGCTGCTGGAAGTCCAAGGTCATGGTGTTTGGGTAGTTTGCATGTGCAGAGGACTGGGAGGGGGGGATGAAGTGTGGTGAATAGCAAAACCCAAAATTGGCATTTGGCTATGCCAATGAGATATTCCATCTCTTATCACGTCATGGTCAGTTTATGAATGAGGGTTGACCAGAAAGCTGGGAATTCTCTCTGGGATCTCTCGGGATCACTCTTCTGAGATTGCCTTTTCAGTTTCAGGGCTGTCTCTACTCCAGGATGGCTGGCTGGGGACAGTGTGGGCATCAGTCAGTGGGTGGTGAGCAGCTGCACTGTGCATCACTCATTTGCATATTCTATTACTACTACTATTATTATTATTATTTTATTTCAATTTGTAAATTGTTTTTATCTCAGCCCTTCTATTTCTCTCCCCTATTTCCTGGCGTGGGGGGCAGAATGAGCAAGTGGCTCTGTTTGCCTGCAGCCAAAGGAGTGAAACTACCACACTCCAGCACTACCCAACAACTCCAGGCTCAAGAAGGAGGTAGCAGGGAGTCTCGGCTCTGCCTGGCTCCCGCTGCTCATCTTCGTTAAGCGCAGAGTCTCTAATTTCATTAGCAGATTTGGTGCTGGAAACTGTGCCAGTGAAGCTTTGCAAAGCTGTTTCCACACCTCGGTGTTGGTGCATGTGCTGCTGTGTATCAAGGCTAGACTGGGGGTGTTGGGGTGAGTGGGGGTCCTTGAGCAAGGTCACCATGGTCTGCTGCCCCACAGCATCGCAGCTGGGGATGTTCCCACGTTTAGGAAATGTATTGCAAGGCTTGAGCTGCCTCTCTGGGCTTGCAGCGTGCTCAAAACAAAGCAAGGATTCAGCCTGGCAATCACCAAACCCCATGGAAAATCAGCTCCAAAGCTGGTCCCCTCTAAACCATGGTCCCCTGCAGCACCCAGGCTCAGGATCTGGCAGGAGAGGCACATGTCTGAGCCTGATGCTGAGGATCTGGGCTGGGAACACTGGTGCTGAGTTAGTCCAGAGCTGGGATTAATGAAGGCTTCAGAGCTTTGCAAATATTCCATCAGGAAAAGTTCATCCTGCTGGCAGGGCAGTTAAGTGGATGATGTTATCAGGGGCTGGGGAAGGTGCAGGAGGGGTCTGGGCAGGGAGAGAGTGGGGGTTTGGGAGCAGAGGTGGGGTCACAGCATGGGGACAGAGGAGGAGGAGGCGTGCATGGGGACAAGGTTTGCAGATCAGTGTTGGGGCATCTGGGTGCAATTATTTCTGGGTGGATCGGAGGAGAACAGAACAAAAACGAGTCTCCACGCCTACTTCAGATGTTTTGAAAACACTTGATTTTTAGTAACGCTTCTAGCAATGCTTTTTTTTTTTTTGCATTCCATTTAGAAAACAGACAAATGAAATCTACTGGGTTTTTTTCCTGGCTCCTTCCCTGCGCACACACAGACACCAGCATGCCCACGGGCTTTGCTGAGCTTTGTGCACCCCTTTGCCTGCCCCTGACACCCCACAGCACCCCAGAGCCAGCAAAAGGCAATGCTACAGGCAGGACATGGGGAAGGAGGTGCCCACCCTGCCCAGAGACCCTGATATGTGGCTGTGGCAGGATGTGTCCCACCACCAGCCAGCCCTGGCCCTGCAAAGGAAATGTACCAATTTCCTCATTAACCTGATTTGGAAAAGCAAAGCATTTTCATTCAGATGTTGTCCAGTGCTGGGGTCACTGATGGATACCAGGCATGGCTGGTGGGAGTGAAGCATGGCCCTGCATGCAGTAAATCAAATTACCGCTATTAAAGGGAAGAAAGAGATCTGTTACTGCACTGGGGAGAGCAGCAGCGGGTGTCAACGTCTTGAGGGAACTGGTTAGGTCAGGGAATCTGCTATAAGGTATTTTTTTCCCATGTTTTGCTGAGGTATGGAGATTTTGAGACTGTTCCTGCTGGCCTCTGGGTGTTTCTTAGCTGGATGCAGCCATGGTTTGCAAGGAGGATCAGGTTGGGGGCCATGGAGGTGGTGTTGGAGGGATGCCATCAGCTGTGGCAAAGCCCATCGGGATGCATGCCATCGGGAGTTGCCAAGCTGAGGATTTGGCATACAAATCATGTATGGGGGTGTTTTTACACCCGCTGTCCCAGCAGGTCTGCTCTGCCCCCATGCCAGGCAGCAAGCCCCTGGGAAGGGCTGGGGAAGGCAGTCAGAGCACCCAGGGCAAAGCCTCCTGAGATCCTGGCTCTCCTCATCATCCCCAAAACCCTTCAGTAGGGTTGTGGCTGGGGGGACAGGCAGACCTCTCGTGCCCAGGTGTGGTGACTGGGGTGGTCTGGTCACCCTGTCCCTGCCTGATGAAGCCTGACTGCAAAGCAGGCAAAGCTGTGGGTCCTCATGGGACCTCTCCATGGAATGGGAGATCCCTAGCAGATGACCACAATGAGAGCAGGATGGGGTCACCGATGCCCTTGGGGGTCCTGTGGATTTCCCCCTTGCCCTATACCACAGATGGATTTTGAGAGGTGATTTGACCACCTGTGGGGCATCAGTGTGGGCAGTTGATGTTGAATCGTGGAGGTCTCTAGGACACATCTCCTGCTGGGGAAGGGGCAGCAAGCTCCCTTCCTCTCCAGGGAAAGCCTGAAGCGGGGAGCCCAGCCCTGTTACGAGACACCAGAGAATCAACGAGGGTGGATTACTGTCTGAATGAAGTTCAGCAGCTCCCTTGCTCTCATTGCAGTTCTCCAAATGAGTTAGGTGTCCACAGCCTCGGTCCGCAGTCCTCCTCTCCAAGCAGGTGGGCAATGAGTGGCCATTAAAGTCACCTTGCACAGGCAGAACACGCTCTCTATTCATTTTTGAGGAGAGACTGAATTTGTGTTGGGTTTTTTTTTTGTTATTGTTTTTTTTTTTCCCCTCCCTTCCCCTATAGCAAAGAAACCCTAAAGTTTCCCATGTGATCACAGCCCGAGGGAGGGTATGTGTGGGCTGCCAGCTTGTGCTTTGCATTCGACTCGGGTATATATTTAGATTTCTTTAGATTTCTGGCCCCCTGAGTGAGACCTGCTTCTGCAGCTCCCTGTGCCTTTTCCCGCCCTTTGGAAAATAAAATAAAATAATAAAACAACCAACCCAACCAAAACTCAACACGAGAGCTGCTGCAGGAATAACCCCGTGCTGGGGGTTGAGAAGCAAGAGCTGGTGGGGCCTCCTTTGCTGGGTGGGGACCCACCATGCTGGCTCTGTTACCCCATGAGGGTCCTGCTCCCACGCACTGGTGCTGTCATTTATAGGCTTGGAGGCTTTGCCAGCAGCGGGATGGATTGTGCCCATGGTAGAGATGTGAATCCAGTGGTTCAGCTCCTGCTGGGTATCTCTACCGATGCCTTGGCATGAGAAACACCCTTGGGTGTGAAGTCCCTTGGGGAAGCTGTGGCTTTTTAATCTTCACCTACAAGCTCATGTTGGTTGTGTTGGTGTCTTGGGTATACATGGAGGCAGCAACAAACACATTTCTTGGTCTGGTGGCCATGGGAGAGGTTAGGTGGTGATGGTTTAGGCTGATGGGGTGCATCACAAAAAGGTAGTTGTCTTAAAGGGAATGGAAGAAGCAGCAAAGATCAGCCCTCAGGCAGCTTCTCTGTTTCTCTTCAGCTATTTCTCAAAGGGCTTGGGTGAGCAGTGGGACTTGGTCTTCAGCACAGGAGCCAGGAATTTCTTCATTAAAGGAGTTACAGTGTTTGTGTAATTTGGAGGTTAAACTCCATATGTCTACACTGACCTCTGCACACAATGGCCTCGTGGTACCTTCAGCAAAGGGGAAAAAATGGTGGGAAGGCCCAGTGGACCATGGTGATGGTGCACTGCCTATGGGGAGATATTAAGAACAAATGATGCTCCAAAGGGATGGGAAAAGAGGATACTCAGTCAAGATAACTATGTTCTGGTGCTGAAGAAGTTGAAGAGTGCTACGGGAGCTGCTAAAGTCATGCCAACATGGACCTTGTGAAGGAAGCTCCAAGGGGCAGTGAGCAGTTCCCCACCTCTGCAGATGGAAGCGAGGCATGGTGAAGTGACTGCTGGGGAGATTTGGGCACGGATGGATATTTCACCCAGCTTTTGGTCAACACCAAGATGGAGGCAACAAAAAGGGTTGGATATTGGGAATGAGGACACGAGCACGAGTGGAAGCCAAGTGCCAAGACCATCGCACCCATCAGCCTGGCGTTCAGGATGGCTTCCCCTCCCCATGCTTGGAGGGAGCTGGCACATGAAATGGCAGGTCTGGTAACAAGTATTTTTAACAACTCCATCGAGTTGGGGGAGGCACCATCTGACTGGAGAATAGCGAATGCGATGCCTATATTTAAAAGCAGGGGGAGGAAGTGGGGGGGGCGGAGGGGAAGTAAGTCAGGCAGGAATAGGACTGTAAGCCTGACCTCGATCGCATGCCATTTCAGAACAGATTTGGAAGGCAAAAGAGGAAAATGAATCATGGGTTTGCCAAAGGTAGGTCACGCCAGGCTAACCTGGCATCGGAGACCTGGAAACGTGTCGAGCTGCTCTTTGTAGTAAAGCTTTTGCTATGGGAAAGTGTTAATGAAGCAGAGAAGAGGGGAAGGAGAAGAGGAGCTCTGCAAGGCTGGCAGGGAAGTGAGCAGCAGTGGGACGGCACTGGGTGGTGTTTTGGGGAGGTAGTGGCTGGTGGTGACCAGTGTCAAGGCTCCTTGGGGATGAGTCATGGGCTTTCCTGCTTCCAGCATTGGTTGGCTTCCTGGAGCTGGGGGCACGGAGGTTACCACCATGTGCTGGAGCAGTTTGTGGGCTGGAGGAAGAGATGTGGGATGCAGTGAGAAATGGAAAACCATGTGGTTGTTGAGGAACAGCAAAGATATTTCCTAGAAGCCCAGGTCTTGCTGATTGGGAAGCAGCAGTGTGGAGGAGGAGGAGATGAGCGAGGGAGCGCAGGGTGACCGCAGGCCAGCAGTGCCCTGAGGAGCAGGGAGGTTTGCAGGCAGAGGTAGCATCATCCAGGGTTGGAGTGGGGTCCCATCAGGATCACTCACTTGGATTTCCTGCATCTAGGGAATATGAACTGAACCCAGAATGGAGCAGGGAAGGAGCTACTAGATAAAATAGGGAAGGGGAGGCAGTCATGCAAGAGAGAATTGGAAGAACCTTGCTTTGGCTAGCAAAGCAGCAGCTGGGGATGGCCATGGTGGCTATCTACAAACACATCAGGATGGGAAACAGTATTTCAGCCAAAGGCCAATGCTGGTAAAAGAACAGAGGGATATATAAAATGATCACAAATTAATTTAGGCTGAAAATTAGAGCAGCCATAAGAGAACCTGCTTGAGAAACCTTCCAGTGGGAATAGAGAGTTTTTAAGGTAGAATTGACAAAAGTCTGGGACAGATTGTGTGACGCAATGGAGCCTGGACTCAACAACTCTGCAAAACCCTGGCAGTCTGTGTCCTCCTGCAGGCAAACACAGACAGGTATGGCATGGTTCTTGTGGCTTCTTGGGCAGATGTGCTTCAGCTTTGAGAGTGGAGAGATGGAAATACACCCACTCGTGTGTGTTTGTGTATGCACACACACTGTTCTGCGTGCTGATGTCCTGTTGCACTAGATGCTTTGTGGTCACACTCTCCACCATGGGCTAGAGAAGCAGTGGAAGACGCAGAGCATGTGAAATGCCAAACCCCTTGTGTTTCCCAAACAAGTCCTCTTGGCTGAGGCCTCTGCAACCTGGGTGCTGCAAAGATGCTGGAGCAACTCTTCCAGCTCCTTGGGGAATTAAAGGGCAAATTCTGGCAGTTGGAGTGGCTGAGCAGGTGCCAGATGATGGGCTGGAGGCACCACATCCTGGCTGGGCATCACCAGCTCCTGGTTTTGTAGGGAACATTGAGATGTGCCCTGGGAGATTTTATTTTGGGGTTGGGGGGTCCCAGCAAAGCTGGCACCAGCCACGAGGACTCGTGTAGCTGCTTGGCACAGGGCTGGCATTGGCCTGGGTAGCTGGGACCATCCCTGAGCTCACAGTGACCAGTAGTATGTCCTTAGGTTTGTGGGGTCCATGGGCACAGCTCCCCAGCAATGCCCCTCCTGGAGCTGCTGGCTGTTAGAGTGCTGGACGTGTAACCCCCAAAGCCCCCTAAAATCTCTCTAATCCCCTTTACCTCCATCCCCACTGGAGCTGGGTACCCAAATGTATGTAGAAGTTGGGGTCACAGACAGCCTGTACCATTGGGGTACTGACAAGCTACTGCCTCAGTTTTCCTGGCTGCAGGTCCCTGGTGCCACCAGCTTTGACTATGCCCACAAAATGCAGTGGGAAGAGGTGGTCTGAGCACTGCTGCTGGTGTCACTGGCTCATAGCCTGGGAGCCCTCTGCTCCATCATCATCCCCATCTCCCATTCTATCTCCTGCTGAGCATTGCTGGAAGGGAGAAGGCCAAAGGAGAAGGGATGGTGATAGCCTAGCCCTGGGGGAAGATGTCTTCTTCACCTGTAGGAAAGGAGCTCATCTGCTTTGCATCCCCTATGCCTGTGGCTTTTGGGCAGGAGCCAGTTTTGAGGGTGAGCAGTCCTGGGATGGATGGCAGGGAGCTGAAGCCCAGACAAGCTTGGGGTGAGGGGTGCACAGTGCCTTGAAGCACTAATGCCACGGCAAATGGAGTTGTCAGAGCAGAGCACGGTGGCCTGGGTGTCTCTGGAGAGTGGTGATGAGTGTTGGCTGTACAAGATTCTCACGTATCACTCCCACCTCCCTGTGCTCACTTCTCCCATGGCCCTGAGGAAAGGGGCTGGTGGTGGACTTCAGGCTCTTGAAAAGTGCAGGACCTTGAGAAGGTATGTGTGGTTTCCATGGTGCTGAAGGAGGAGGGTGGTGAGTCTTTCCAGATGCTTTCCCCACCCTCAAAGTCCTTATTGCTGCTGTGTGCTGGGTGTTCCTCAGCACTGGGGTCTGTGCCCACAGCATCCCTCTCCTGGTGCCTGTAGCAGGATGTGCTGGCATCACCCTTTGTGCCTTGGGCTCAGTGTCAGGGTGGTGGGGACACTGGGCTGAGGTTCCTGAGGAAACCTTCAGCACAGTGGCTTTCTCTCCCCCTTGGAGATGTGCTACTCCCCTTGCAGAGCCTCATCTCAGCTCCTGCGCTGGCCGACCAGGAGACGTGGTGCCAATGACTCAGACGAAGATGAGGGCTTAATTAGCACGGGGAGAGGGGGAAAGAGAGAGAAAAGAGAAAGAGTCTTTCATTGCAACAAGATTGATACCACCTCCCCCAGACAGTCACGTTCTGCCGCATCACCCTCCAGCCCGGCGTCATGTGCGCTGTGCCTGACACCAGAGGACAAATGGGGCCCGGGAAGTGGCTGCGAGGCCCAGAGGGGCACTGCTTTATTAAAAACCTCAAGGAATATATGTCTGGAGGTGGTGAGCAGGGCTTGCCAGATGCCTTTTTAGCTGTTGGGCTTTGCCCTGTGGTGAGAGCTTCCCTCTGCTCTCAGCTCCTTGGGGTTGGGGTAACACACCCTGGGGCAGGAGGGTGTCTGCAAGGTGTTAGTAATGATGCCATCAGCAAAATACCCACGTGAAGATGTGGGGCTTGTCTGTACCAGCCCTATTCTCCCTGTGCATGGAAGGACAAGTGCCAGCTGCCACTTCTTTAGCTGCCAGCTTCCCTGGCCCTAAGGCACCTGATAAATCTTTCATTGTGAACCAGCGCTGTTGCTACGAGGATGCTTTGCCCCATCGTAGTGGGATGTGGTGGGGAGCACCAAATCAAGCTGTCGAGGAGGGCATGCTCAGGGTGTCCCCTGTGCCACCTACACCCTGATTCTTGGCTGCAGGACCTTGCACCTCTGACTATACCACTGTCCTACAGCTCCTGCGTCCCTGCAGGGATGGGAGAAGGAGACAGAGGAGAGCGGTTGGAGGAGAGCTTGATGGGGCAGGATGCTGAGGTGCATCGGGGTACTGCTGGCTGGGACCCCCCAACTGGGCATTTCAGTACCTGGAGGTGTTTAAAAGACATGTAGATGTGGTGCTTAGGGACATGGTTTAGTGGTGGACTTAGCAGAGTTAGGTTTTTGTCTGGACTCAATGATCTTAAAGGTCTTTTCCAACCAAAGTGCTTCTGTGATTCTTTGGTTCTATGGCTGC
>NW_010330895.1:38260-43311 GCF_000700745.2 Antrostomus carolinensis
GAGAGCTTGATGGGGCAGGATGCTGAGGTGCATCGGGGTAGTGCTGGCTGGGACCCCCCAACTGGGCATTTCAGTACCTGGAGGTGTTTAAAAGACATGTAGATGTGGTGCTTAGGGACATGGTTTAGTGGTGGACTTAGCAGAGTTAGGTTTTTGTCTGGACTCAATGATCTTAAAGGTCTTTTCCAACCAAAGTGCTTCTGTGATTCTTTGGTTCTATGGCTGCCTGCACAGGCAGCTGCCTGGTGCCCGCTTGGGATTGGTGACCATGGCTGCATGGCCCCGAGGAGCCTGGAGTGGGAATCACCACCACATCTGAGCTAATGCACCCTCCCTCTGCCCCAGGTGCTGGTGTTGAGCGTAATATCACACATTTGGTTTTTTTTCTTTTTCCCTCCAGACCAATGATGCCTTAGGAGCCACCTGGAACTGGCTGTACTTCATCCCCCTCATCATCATTGGATCCTTCTTTGTCCTCAACCTTGTCCTGGGAGTGCTGTCGGGGTAAGCGAGATGCTGTCCTTCCCCTCCAACCCATGCCCGTTGTGTGTCTCCGATTGGCCCCCAGTACTGTTGTGCCCCCTAGGACCCCAGTAACTGGTTCCCCCCATCCCCTCCATGCCTGCCTGCCCCACAGCGATGGACCATTCCCCCCCAGCTCTGCTTAGCTCCTTTGCTCCCTGGGGAGCTGGGAAAGGGGCAACGTTGAAGATGCTTTATTGTTGTTTCGCTCTGCTGAAGAGCTTGTGGGTTTGGTCACCTGCAAGAAACGGTTGGTGTTGATCTTCTGGCTGCTTGGGACCTGCTGGAGGGGAGAGACATCGAGGGGCCTTACGGGCTTGGGACTGGGATGTGTTTGTGGTTGGTATTTGTGGTTGGGGTGCATGTTTGCTGGCTGAAGGAGCGTGGTGGGCATCATGGGGTGGGATGGATTTAGGGCACGCATGGGAGCAATGCTGTGGCTGGAAGGATGTACCTGACACCGGTGGAGGATGCACGCTGGTGAGGGTAGGGGTGCACGTGGACAAGCTGGGGACAGAGACAACACAACTGTCCCTGTTCTGCTCTTCCCAGGGGGAAGGAGGTTTTAATCCAAGCCATTAAGCTGGGTTTGGAGAGCAAAAAGCCTTCTTGTCTCCATGACAATGAACCACAGTTGCATTAGCACATCCTCAGCCGCTGGCATGGGAGAGCATGCCCTCTCCTGCACTGGAGGGGGACATGGGCTCCTCTGCCTTTGCTGTGGGTGGCAGTGGGGACCCCATGCCCGGCAGCAGGTCACTTTTTTTCCTAATTGCCCATCATGGTAAAAAAAAAAGCCACTGTAGCACTGGTTTGGCCAACTGGAAAGCCCTTAGATGCAGGGATCAATGTGGAGACTGGCCCTGGTCATCTCTGTCACTGTCCTAAGTGTCCCCGTGAGTTTGGGTGTGATGGTGGTGGTTTCAGGAGTGCTTCTGGAGCAGCAGGCTGGGCTTTGGGGTCTGTTGGTGGGTTGAATTTCCCTGCAAGGCTGCAGGAAGGGCTTCACACTGCCTTGCCGGGAGGGACCTGTTACGGAGGATAAAGAAGTCCAAGCAGTGTTGGGTGGCTTTTGCATTTCTTATGTCACATCCAGCTTGGGGATTTGAGCAAAGTCCAACTGGGTGTCAGTATCAAGCAGAAGCTTTCAGTTCAGTTTTGGGCCCCTCACTACAAGAAGTACATTAGTATGTACAAAGAAGGGCAATGTAGCTGGTGAAGGGCCTGGAGCACAAGTGTGTTGAGGAGTAGCTGAGGTAACTGGGTTTGTTTAGTCTGGAGAAGAGGAGGCTGAGGGGAGACCTTCTGGCTCTCTACAACCACCTGAAAGGAGAGCTAGTGAGGTGGTGTTGGTCTCTTCTCCCAAATAACAAGTGATAGGACAAGAGGGAATGGCCTTAAGTTACACCAGGGGAGGTTTAGGTTGGATATTAGAAAAATATTCTTCACTGAAATGAAAGGGTTGTCAGGTATTGGAACAGGCTGGCCAGGGAAGTGGGGGAGTCACCATCCCTGGAGGGATTTAAAGGACGTGTAGATGTGGCGCTTAGGGACGTGGTTTAATAGTTTAGTGGTGAATTTGGCAATGCTGGGTTTATGGTTGAACTAGGTGATCATAATGGTCTTTTCCAACCAAACTATTCTATGATTTTATGATTCTTTCCTACAAAAGCCCAGAGAAGGGAAGTTAGGAAGCTCGGTGCTAGGCAGCTGGAAAAGCCCTTAATTGCAGCGTTGAATTGTGCCAACATAGTGTCTTGTGTGGACGTGGAGGCTTTTGCTGTTGATGTGATGCTGACAGCAACCTGGGGACAGCAAGGCAGCACTGCTCTGGTCTGCAAGCTAGTCACCAGCAGGAGGGACTACAGGGTGGCTGGTGGGATGTCCAGCCAGTGTCCTGGTCCATACTGGGTGCGAGGCAGCTGTTCCTGTGCCCGCTGAATTGGATACAGTTGTCTAGGTCTCTTCCCAGGCGCCGGCTGGCATTTCGACTGTTTGTTTATTGCTAATAGGGTTTGTATTGGGGAAGGATGCAAGTGGGTGGGTGGCCTAATTGGCAATGGAGATGCTCTCGTGGCGTGCCAGATACCTAGGGAAAAGCACGACTGCTCAGCTCCCCAGAGGGCTCAGCGAGGTGAGCGGAGGCGGTGAGCTGGGCTCTGCTGCCCGATGGCAGGGCCACTGCACATGGCCTCCTGCCTGACTGTGGCCACAGACATCCTCTGTGACTTGGTGGCTGCAGTACCTCACCGGTGATGAAGCATCCTCTTGCCAAAGCTGCTGCTGGGGTTGTGGAGGGGTGCAGGAGAAAGTACTTCTGCACAAAAACAGTGTGTGTCCTTGAGCACAATAAGGAGGTCTTCGTTCCTCGCTTTGCTTCTTGTTTTTTAACACTTTTCTTAATCCTTTTGTGCTGGAAGACAGCACTTGGCTTTGATGTGGGAGGGAAAGGGGGACCTTTCCATGCCCCAGGCTCTGAGCTGGATGGGCAGGCAGGGTCTGGCTGGATTCCCTGCACACCCCACAGCTGGTCTGAGCTGGGAGGAGAAGGTCACTGTAGGGATGAGCTCCATGGAAACACCTCCATGTGAAGGAAACCTTTCCAGGAAACCTTTCCTTGGTGTTACACCACTGATGTGGGGAAGGCAGGCAGCCATGCCAAGATACCTGAAATCGTGGTCACTCTGTTAACTCGGGGTGCAGCAGTGAGTCTTG
The DNA here is from genome assembly GCF_000700745.2 of Antrostomus carolinensis. Lineage (NCBI taxonomy): Eukaryota > Metazoa > Chordata > Aves > Caprimulgiformes > Caprimulgidae > Antrostomus > Antrostomus carolinensis. The sequence goes on from NW_010330895.1 coordinate 41,498, forward strand.
GTAGCCCACTTGCAGGAACCTGGACCCACATTGCTCCCAAACTGCACCATCTGCATAACGAGGTCCATTCAGGATTTCCAGCCTTCTTCTCAAAGTTCACACTCACGAGCTGCTGCAGAGCTGCCTCTCTGACCTCGCTTCATCTCAGCAGCAGTTTTCTTTGGGGAAACAATCAAACGCTCAAGGCAGGTCCTGAATGCGAAGAGGCTGCAGAAGGACTTTTGTATGTTTAACTTGCCACCATCAGAAGTTTGCTGGAGCCCAGATTTAGCAATCTTTTGGTTGCGATGCGCATCTCTCCCAACAGTCAGTTCCCCAACTGTTAAGCTGAGGCATGACCTCCGTGATGTAAACAGCCTGGATCCATCTGCTCCTAAGCACAAAGTATGTGGGAGAGGAGAAGAAATTATTTCCATCATACCCAGACTCCTCGATTTTTCTCTCTAAATACTAACAGGCACACATGCACTGGAGTTGCATGCAACGCTATTAAGAGGAGATGGAGTAGCTCCAGACAGGGGCTTGGAGAGCCAGTTCTTCTGGGGCTTTGGCACTTATTGCCATGTCTATTAACTTTCCCCGTCTATGGGTGCAATTATGGATCAATTAATTTTAACTGAAAGCAGGAAAGAAAAAAAAACAAACAACAAAACTGTCCATGTTCCTCTTTGAGAGCAGGTATGAAGCCCAAGGAGCTGTGACTGCTCAGCTTTTAAAGCTACACCAGCTACCAAAATAATCCTGGCAGAAGAGAGTCAGTGGGAGCGAGTGAGGATGGAGCATCAGCTGAAACACCCTCTTTTCTGCCATGTGGCAGCTGCTGGATTTGGGAGCTTGGGAAGATGCTGAGATGCATATTGGGTGCTGCCTGCTGCTGTCCTCTCACCTGAGGTTGGTGTCCTGCAGCACTCTGCTGCGGTGGGGCAGGCAGGGTGCACCTGCAGCTCTGCACCTCTCCCCAGGGAGAACCGCTGCTGGGCATCCATCTCTGCTGTGGAGTGGGTAGGAGGGGTGGACAGGACCTCCTCTTGCCCCACAGCTGGTGGCCCATGGTGAGCAATGCCCTGTGGTTCACAGAATCACAGAATGTTGGGGATTGGAAGGGACCTCGAAAGATAATCCAGTCCAATCCCCCTGCCAGAGCAGGAACCTAAATGAGATCACACAGGAAGGCATCCAGGCAGGTCTTGAATATCTCCAGAGAAGGAGACTCCACAACCTCCCTGGGCAGCCTGTCCCAGGGCTCTGTCACCCTCACTGTAAAGTAGTTTTTTCTCAAGTTTCTTCTCAAGTTTAAGTGGAACCTCCTGTGTTCCAGCTCACACCCATTGCCCCTTGTCCTTGGTTGGTTGACTCTGAACCAGGGGGCTGCAGAAGTTGCATGTGCCCCATGCTGGAGATTTGCAAAGATCTGCTCTCCCCTCTTTATGAAATATATATATATAATTTTATTTTTTCCTCAGCTGCTTCTCATGTAAAACAATTTGAATCGGTGTGTTCGGTCTGTGTCTCCAGAGCAGCAGAAAGCTGGTGAGAGCTGTGCTGTCCCATTCCTGCCATCTGCGGCATGCCTGGTGCTGAAGTGGTGGTAATGCTACCCCAGTAATGACCACAGCTCATCACTGGTCCTGTCCTAGCCACTGCAGAAGCCCTGCCTGCTTTAACCCTCCTGGCAAGAAGATGACTTATCGCTAGCTTGTTGCTGGGTGCAAGAAGATGAAAAAGTGAAGGTAAAAAACAAGCCATGCTTGGAGGTATAACGTTGAGGACTCATGCAGAGTTTCTCAGACCAGACAGGTTGTGTTTTGACTCTT
>NW_010330895.1:43340-49521 GCF_000700745.2 Antrostomus carolinensis
CTGATTTGCAGTCACCCTCCTCCATTCATTGTGGCGTCTGTCCTCCTGTTGAGGGCTGGTAGACTCCTTTCCCCTATCCAGTCTCCTACTTCCAGCCCCTTTCCATGGTGACAAAGCTGCTACAATCACTGGTATTTGTGGTCTGCAGCAATAGCTGAGTGGGTGTAGAGTGGAAGGGGATGCTGCTCGCCCTGGGAAGGCTGAGACCTTGGGTCTGCCAAGAAGACCACCTCTGGAAGCTGATGGCAGAGCAAGAAGTTGAGCGCGATGGCAAGAAAAATGAAATCCATCTGCCTTGTACCAAATAAGAGAGTAATTTAAATCCTCCTAATTGCTTCCACTCATCCTGGTGATGTTAAGTCTTTTCTGCCCCCCACCCCCAGCTCTTGCACTAAGCCTTTGAAAGAAACGACTAATGTTATAATTAAAGGATCAATTTGGCAAGATTTCTTTGTCTTAAGATCTTCTTTCTTTCAGGTTGGGTTAGCGCTGTGTTCCCAGTCTCCGGAGAGTTTTCTTCAGCTCCTTCAGGAGCCTTCTGTACCATCTCTGAAATCCTTTCACTTCACTTAATTTGAATTTTTTTCCCATCCAATTTTGAGGCATAACAAACGATGAATAAAATTAAGTTTTATAGCAATTAATAATAAGGGTGTTGAAGGAACAAGTGTACATTTTCCATGGAGGCAGGGTTTTTTTTTGTCAGCTCTACACAAAACCTGGGCCACATACATTTGAGCTGGATCAGATGGTTTGAAGCCAAAAACACTGGAAAGAGGATTAATGTCTCGGAGTAGGTGGTTTGTGGAGGGGAAAGCGAGGAGAAATGTTGCCACAATGCAGGAAAGCTTGTGGGGAGATCATGAGTTGATAGCAAGATGCCAACAAACATGCCTGAGAAATATTGCATCAGAAGCGTAATAGCTTGGAAGCATTGAGGTTTGTTTTTCTTTGATGGTTGTAGCATCTCCGGGAGTGGCTTGGATGAGATGTAAAATGTCTGCACCCATTGTGTCTTTGAGGATTCACTAGTTGGAATTGCTTTTGAATGGAGGTGTGGGTGTAATGAGGAGCAAGACTGTGATGCCTACCTCCAGGTCTCCATCATGGGATGCGCGTCAGTTGGGCCGCCTTTGGCGAGAAACGGCCACGCTTGTCACTTTGTTCTGGGGAAGCTCTTGTGTCATTGATGTGGTATTTGAACATGAGTGAAGTAAAGAAGCCTTTTGAGATCTTCATCTATATTCAGCAGCCAGGTGGGCATCCATATTCAATGAGTGCCTCTCTGCCTTGGCTCTGCTGTACCACCTTTCTGCGGAGGGCCTCCAAGCCCTTTGCAAACAAGCTGTCTGACAGGAGATGCGTGTGTCTGGTGTGCCGTATCCCCCAGTGCTACAGGGAATAACAACTCCTCTTACAGCCGGCTGGACCGGATTAAAAAAAATCCACAACAAAGAGATGACTCGGTGACTTTCCCCTTTGATTTCTCTTTGCCAGTTACTTGCCAGCATGTCTCTACTGCTTCAAATTTGCTCTTATTCGTGTGTCTTTGGAAATCTGCTCTGTGGACTGCCCGTTGTTTGAGGACTGTGGGTGAAAAGGCTCATTTTTTGATCCTTTTGACAAAGCACTCAGCAGATAGTTCTTGCTTACAGATTGCTTTTGGAGTTGTTCCAGATTGTTGTAATTTCCATCATTCTGGTTATTGACAATAATAACATGGCCATGGCTGCAGCTCTTTGACTTGGTGGATGGATTTGGAGATGCCTGGTTCTTCCATGACCAACTCCATCCTTGCAAGAGAGTGCTGGGCACTCCTGTTGGGTGAAGTAGACAGGATGTCCTGAAAGAATCACGTACGTAGCATTGCCAGTTCTTTGTACCTCGTAGACGACTTTTGAGGTGGTGGAGTTGACATATCTAGGGGTTGCATTGTGGGTTTCACACCTGGTGGTTGGTTCTGAATTCATTGTATTTGTGTGTTGAAGGCATCAGTTAGGGTGCTTGGAAGTTCCTGGGAAGTTAACATGAGGAAGTGTTGAAAATTGGTGATTTTTTTTTTTTCCATACTGTAACTCACCTGCAGCACTGGCCATGCACCTTTCATCTGTGAATCACTGTCACTTGCAAAGGGGGGGCTATAAAACTGTTCTCCGCTTACAGAGGATAAAAACTGGAGCATAAGAGGGAGGGGGAGGAGTGACATTTTCCCAGCGCTGCATGAGCCAGTGGGAGTGATTGCGAACAAAGCCCGGGGCTCTTGAAACAGTGAAGCTGTGCTGCTCCTACCAGCCCTGCCTGATAAGAGCGAAATAAAATCCAGAACTTCCATCTCTGCCTCTTGCTGCTGGGACTACCAGACCCTCCACCACCTTTCTGTCGCTTTCTTGCAGCACGGGTTGACCGTGCCATTGCTGCCTTTGGCCCAACATCAGACCTCTCTGAGCAATGGGGACAGAGATGCAAATCTCAGTGTCATTACCTGTGGAAAAATGTTGAAACTGAGACTCTACAACTGGAATGTTGGTGGCTCCCTTCTCCTGGTAATACGTGTCCTCTTCGTCATTTAATTTTCTCTACTTCAAAACAATAAGCTCCCCAAACTGTTGGCTGCTCTGAGCCCAACCCATAGGTCATGGAAAACTTGTCTTTTTTTAAAGATCAAAGCAGGATTGAGCAGGACACAAAGCAAACATCCACGTGTACTTTTTTCACTTTGATCTTGGTGTACTACTTGTTCTTGGAGAGCATGCATGAAGTGTGTGGAGAAGGGCTAATCCCACCCTGAAATGCAGAGGTTGGACTGGACACTTGCATCTCTGCTGGAATCCATTGGTGAGGGACAGGCTTCCACTCTTCCAGCCTGTCCAGGTCTTCCTGCAGGGTGGCTCTCCCTTCTGAAGTGTCCAGTCACCACTGAGCTTGGTGTCATCAGCAAACTTCATCAGAGTACACTTGATTCTATAATCCAGATCACTTATGAAGATATTAAACAGAGTTAGGTCCAATATCAATCCCTTGTGGACCTCATTTATGACAGCTTGCCAGTTTGAAAAGGAGCTGTTTACCACCACCTTTGGGGTGTGGCTGGGCAACCTACCTCATGGACCACTTGTCTAGACTGTAACGCATCTGTTTCTCTAGGAGGAGGCTGTGGGAAACTGTATCGAAAGCCCTGGAAAAATCCAAATAGATAATCACAAGGTTTCTCCAAGGTAGAAGATAACCATCAGCATCTGGTCCTTCTTAAATGGGACAGTGACGTAATGGGTAATCTCAGGGCTGGTATCTCCCAGCTCCTTCCTGTTTTACCCTTCGATGTCACCAACAGCTTGTCAGCTTTTCGTTCCCCAGCTCATGTGTCTGCCAGCACTCTGTAGATGTGCTCTCTTCAGCATCCTCAGCTGTAGGCTCCTCTTCTTCCTGCAGCTTTGTCACAACGCAGCAAACACATAACTCTTGCCAAAGGACACAGGGATGACCGAAAGCTAATGGCCACAGCTGAAAGGATCTACAAGAAATAGGATGTTTCTGTTTTCCTTTCTTTGTATTCTTTCTTTTCACCAGTTAGTGCTTCATGAGGAGACTTTCTCAAGACAATCCAGCTTCGTTAAGGAATCGTAAGTCATATAAAGGTTTGGGTTGGAAGGGACCTTTCAAGGCCACATAATCCACCCTCTGCAATGAGCAGGAACATCTTCAACTAGATCAGTTTGCTCAGAGCCCCATCGTACGTGACCTTGAATCTTCTCTGACTTCTAGCAATTCAAGTGAACTTAAATCAAGCAATTACCCTTATCCAAAAAACTTGTTGTCTCCTTTGTAGCAGACCTATGAAGCACAGCTTCCCTCTGCACACCCTGCTCTAGCTTTTGCTCTCGGTTCGGTGCAATAATCCTGGTCTGCAGTGCCAGTTCTGCTGTGCCTGATTGCCACCGTCTGTTTAAGTTGAAGCTCCAGGTTACAGACTGCACGGTTAGTTCAACACTTTTGCTTTAGTTCCTTTTACACCTCTTGGGTAAATACCATCTGATCCCTCCGGTTTGTATCTGTCTCATCCGTGTTTTTTCAAACCGTCTGTTGTCAGTTCTGTCCCATAACCTTCTCTGACACCCTCCTGGGGTCGAAGGCGGTTTTTCCTCAAATTGTTGTGCTCAAACCTGAAGTGGAGCCATGAGCTTGAGACCTGGTGAGTGCTGAGGAGAGCAGCAGTATTACCTGATGTCTTACAGATGGTGTTCCTCGTTATACATCCCATTATACATGTTTTTTGGTTTGGTTGTTTTTTTCCACAGTGCTGCTGCCTCATCCTCAGTGTGTAATCCAGTATTTCTCCTCTTCCCACCCCATCCTTTCTGCTGCCTCTTTTTGTTTTAAGACTTGTTTGGTAACTGGTTTGTTGGAGACATCTTTAATAGTGGTAAAATGTGATGAATTGATGGGTTTGAAGATGGTTGGCTTGTTGTTTCAAAGCATGGAAGACATGATATTGATGTGACCAACACTGTATACCTTCTCTGGACACAAAGAAGCTCTGGAAAGGATAAAAGTGGGTTGCAGCATCTGTCATTATTATTTTTTAGCTGCTTTTTTGGTTGTTGGTTTTTTGTGGTTGGGTTCTTTTGGGGTTTTTTTTTTCTATTTACTTGGGTTTGGTTTTGTTTTTTTAAAAAAGGACCCATTTTCAAGCTGGATGCTTCCACATGGGTTCTTCTCCTATAAAACCAAATCTAGGCTCTCCAGTCCTTTGAGTAGAGTGCACTGGTGTAGTTAAAGCATTGCTGCCCTGCTGCAAGCAAGGGTGTGGAGACCTAGTGAGGAAGGTGGCCAAGCACGGTGGTGTCCCCCAGGTCTCCTGCCAGGAGCAGAGATGCTCTTGGACCATGTGAAGGGGAATGCCAAGGCTGTAGAGAAGAATTTGCAGGCAGAGGCGGAGCAAACCATCTGTGCTCCAATGCAGGCTGGGCATGGTGTGCGGATGGATGGTGCCCTTGCTTGCAAGGAGTGCAGATGGCATCCTGCTCCCCAGCTACCACCACAACCTTCAGCGCTTGCCTCCATCACTTGCTTTGGCTTTTCAAGGCCAGATGGGGAAGGGCTGCAACAACACAGGGTCGGCAAGAGTGGAGCTTGGCTGTTGTGGGTGGATGTTTTCATGCTGGAGGTATCACGATTTGGGGCTAGGAGACCCAGGTGGACAAGCAGAGGTGTTTCCAGTGGGGACTTTGCTATCTGCTGGTGTCCTCTAAGCTTCCTCACAGGGACCCCATGGGGCAGCAGAGCCCTGGGCTCTTTGCAAGGCAGAGTTGGGCCACCCCATGCGATGTAACCCAAACACTCAGGGAGCAGAGCCCTTCAGTGGGAGGCCAGCACCTGGCTCTCTCGGCGATGCGATGTTGCCCTGCCTGTGACTTGGAGCCTTCCCAAGCGGCTGTCAGTCACCGTCGCTGGCCCTGTTCTCACTCACACACAGTATTATCTCTACCCGCTGCTGCAAATTGGCTCTGAGCAATCCTTGATCTGTCAGCATCGCCTACCCACTCTCAGATGTCACCAGCCCCCGCTGCTGCCCTGCTCGGTAACGTGTCTCTCTGAAATGTAATAATTCATTAACTTGAGCTTAACTTTTTTTTTTCCTCCCCTCCCCTCTCTGCCACCCTTTCTTCCTTCTAATGGACAAAAGCAATTAAGCTCCATTAGGGATCAAGCGTGTGGGAAGTGTCTCCCTCAGAGACGCTGCCACAGCTTCATGGACCTTGTCCCTGGATGATTGTGGCACCAGCTTCTCGCAAATTAGGGCTCTGTGAGCAAACAGTTGGGTAGAGAGAAATGGTGCTCAATGAGAGGGGCACTGAAAAAGATGTTCCCACTCCCTCCTCTGGGAAAAGGTGATTTGAGGCTCAGCTGGTCCTTCTGGGTGTCATCATGGACACAGGATGATTCTCTCACTGAGCAGCAGAAGGAAACACTGGCCTCGGCAGAGGAGGAGGTGGGAGATGGAGGGGTGGGCAAGCAGGAGACAACAGAGAGGGGCCAGATTTCCAGCTGGTGTAAATCAGAGGAAGCTCTCCAGGTGCTGCCAGTTGCAGAATATATCTGCAGGATCTGTCTGGCTAAATTTCTGCTGAGGAGCTGGCTGGCATGGGATTATGGCCTGTAGGGCAGTGGTTCAGCATGTGGA
>NW_010330895.1:49578-50877 GCF_000700745.2 Antrostomus carolinensis
GGCGGCATCTCATTTCTTGACATCCCAATTTGCTAACAAACAAAGGTTGGTGGGGGATGATGCCACAGCCAAAATGGTCCTGCCTTTCCTCCAGCTAGGGCAAGGAGGGTTTTTTGCATGACATGCCCAAAAGTAAGAGTGCATTTCTCTGTCAGCTGTGGGAGGTCCTTCCTTCTCCCCCATCTCCTTCTGCCCTCCTTCCCCCCTACTTAGGCTGCTTTTCTCTTCCTTGCCTTTTGTTCTCTCCCCCTTCCCTGCCCTAGTAGGAAGAAAGTCTCATTTCATTCTGAAAGCCAGTGATGGAGGGGGAGAGTCATTCGATGCTTAATGCCAGATCGGCAGGGAACTTCACCTTCCTGGGGGGGAATTAAAAAAGCTTGAATTGTCTGAGGATCTTAAACAAGAGATGCAGGGAACATTCAGGGCTTTTCACACAAACACACACACACACACATGCACGCGAAAGCCCACACGGCATTAAGGGTGTAATAGCTCAGCTGGGGTAATGCACTTGGTCTGTCTGCTGCAGAGAGAGTTCAATTCTTTCAGTTCTTTTGAATATTTGTTTTTTGGAGGCTGGAGGTTGCTGCTGGTCTCTGGGGAGAGAGACGTTTGTCTTGCAGAGAGAACGGTGCCATTTGTTCTTTGTAATCGCGCTTCCCTTGGAGCAGCCTGGGACTGGGAGGGGGCTGAGGGCATGGGCTGGGTTCCTCGGTGCAGCTGGAGCTTGGGGACAGGACAGGGAGCTGCAGCCAGCAGGTTGCAGCCCCCTGATGTTGGTGCAAGGAAGGAAGGGTGTGCTGGGGGGATGTCTGGTGTGAGGGATGCTCCTTGGGTGTGAATGTGGTCATCAATAGAGGTGCAGGGTGAGGTGTCCCAGGTATGTGGTGTGTGTAAGCACAGTGTGTGGAACCTCCTAGAAGCAGGTCTGGCCGTGTCATCTCACCTATAACCCATGGTGTGGGTGGGAGGTTGTCTATGTTGCCACCCCTTGTGTTTCCTGACAAATATTTCCAGTTCTCTGTGTGTGTGTGTGATGACCTTTGCATACGTGCTTAGGGCTTCAGGTGCTTCTTCATACAGGGTGGGCAAAGACCTCTGCCCTCAGGAGGGAAGCCTGCATGGGTCTTCTGCCCCTCTACTCTGCTCTTGTGAGACCACACCTGCAGTGCTGCCTCCAGTTCTGGGACCCCCAACATCAGAAGGACATGGACCTGCTGGAGTGAGTCCAGAGGAGGCCACGAGGATGATCCGAGGGCTGGAGCAGCTCTGCTGTGGGGCCAGGCTGAAAGCAGTGGG
>NW_010330895.1:51135-62591 GCF_000700745.2 Antrostomus carolinensis
GGCTTTGAGCAACCTGGTCTAGTGGAAGGTGTCCCTGCTGATGGCAGGGGGGGTGGAACTGGATGAGCTTTAAGGTCCCTTCCAACCCAAACCATTCTGTGATTCTATGATTCTGTGTATGGCCATGAGTGTTTGTCTACCAGAAAGCAGACCGTGCTTACCAGCGTGGTCTTGTGTTTGAACCTCATGTGAGAAGGTGTATATAGCCCTAGCTGCTTATGGGTGTCTGTGCAGCTCTGGGCTGGGCTATAGATGAAATCATATGTGTACCAAGGAGTGTGTTTATGATTGTGCCTAGGAGTGCAGGTGAGCGTGTGGATGCTGGTACATCCGTGCACCACGTGTGTTAGAGGCTGTGTGAGCAGTGGGCATGGCATTAGCTCTGGTCAGTGTTGCTCAGCGTTTGACATGCCCTTGCCTGCACAGAGCCCGTGTGGTGCTGCCTGCCCTCCTGCCTGATGTGATGCTAAGCTGTTGTCCTTCTCTGGATGGGTCATAGTGCCTGGACAGTTTGTGTGAGGCAGTGAAGTCCAGAGAAGGACGACAGGGATGTCTCAAGCCCTGGGAAAACACTCCAAGGAGAGGCTGGAAAGAGAAAGGATTCAGAGGAAGAGGTGGCAAAGGCAGGGGACAGGACCTGCCCTTCTCTATCCCCTTGCTTGCCTCCGCATGGTGCCCAGTGTTTATTCCCTGAACGGACACATAGAAGCTGAACTAGTTCTGGAGTTGGGTGGCACTGGGAACATCCTCCCTAAATGACAGTGGCTCCCAGCCAGTGCACATGAGGCTGAGTGACTGAGCAGAGTGTTTGCTCACGTGCATCCACGCTTGTCCGCTCCTTCACTCTGATTGTTCACCCATCCTTTGGCCATGCTTTGGCTGAGGATGACTGTGCATTGCCCCAACATGTTCCAGCAGCCCTTGGCTTGTGCTTGCCCTTGGTCCCTGCCTCCCTTCCTGGCCTCGTGGTGCCCCCAGGCTCCCCACTGCCCTCCTTGGCCATGTTCTCACCACTCCTCTCTGTCCTTCTCCAGGGAGTTTGCCAAAGAGCGTGAGCGAGTGGAGAACCGCCGAGCCTTCATGAAGCTGCGGCGCCAGCAGCAGATCGAGCGGGAGCTCAATGGCTACCGGGCCTGGATAGACAAAGCGGGTAAAGGCTGGTGGGCTGGAGGGGCTCCCAGGGGGGTGGTGGGTACTGAAGGGGGCTGGTCATGCAGTGTGGTGGGGATGGGAAGGGATCCCTGAGCCATCATCCAGTGCAACCGCAGGGTCACGTGGGTGCTCACATGGTGGTGTTGGGTGCATGGGTGAGCTTGGCCCCTGATGGTGTGATGGTCTGTCCAGGCTGCCAACAAGGATACTGCCAACAGCCAATGGAACCTCATGTTCTGTGGTGTGAAACTGTCTTATTTTGAATGTGAGACATATTACATCTCCAGAGAAGGCTGTGAGCATCACTGCTGTGAGCTTTGCTCTGCCATGGTTTTCTTTTTCTTGATGTTTTCTGGAGTTCCCTGCAGTGGTGGGCAGGGGGAAAGTAGAACAGTGAACAGTGACAGTGGTTTTCCAGTGAAACTTGCTTCTGGAGCAGACTGGAGGAAATGCACTTGCTAGTTCCCAGCTCAGGACTCCTACCTGGACCTGGGCTAGATGGTGGAGGTTTCCAGGCTTTCTGGTGACATCCAGCCTTGTGCAACAGCCCTGTGGATCCTGGTCCCCAGACTGCCACAGCTGCTGTCCTTGCTTGCACTTTTTGGGGATCAGTTCAGTGTATTCAGCTCTGAGAAGGGAAGATTTGCACTTTCATCTAGTGTTCAGACTTGAAAAAGGATGGTAACTTGAAATGAGACCTCAGCTTTGGTCCTGGGTTGGGACATTGAGCCCCAGACCTGTCTACAATGTTCAGCTTCTTTAGTGGGGTGATTACAGTGAAGGAAGAAAGATTGATTACAAGTAATTTTTTTTTCCTGATGCAACATGTGGTGGCTGCCACTTACCACTCTCCAGAACTTGCTTTTGGACACTTTACCAATACTTGACAAGAGTTTTTAAAATAGAACAACCACATCCAGGCTGAGCAAAGTGCTTAAGTGCAAGGCAGCAGGGTCTGATGTGCTCAGCCAACTGTGTCTTGTCTCCTGATGCTTAACTCTGTGTTTTGCGTAGAGGAAGTCATGCTGGCTGAAGAGAACAAAAATTCTGGGACCTCAGCCTTAGAAGGTAAGACAAGCAATGCCCTGCCCTGCCTGAGCACCTGCCTGCTCTTCCTTCTGCCAGCCCACAGCTGGAGGTTGAAACCCTCTCGCTGTGATGAGAGGAAGGATGTTTGGGGATGGTCCAGTTGGGGTCTGTGGCTTGAGAGAGGAGATGTGGGGAAATGGATTGGCAATGTAACCCCCAAGAGAGAATGGAGACCAGGAGATGTCTGGTCTCACACAGGTATAGCTCTGGACTAGGCTTACCTGGGTATCTCCATCCTGATTACCAGACCCGAGTTAGTCAAGTACTGATCACCAGGTCATGGTCCAATGAGCTGGCTACTGGCAGAGCTGGGCCACCAGCATCCTTTCCTCTTCCTTTCCCAGTGCTCAGGCGAGCCACCATCAAAAGGAACCGGACGGATGCCATGAACCGCGACTCGAGTGATGAGCACTGCGTCGATATCTCCTCCGTGGGTGAGCGGAGGCTGGCGCAGAGAAGACCTCTTCATCCAACCTTGGGTTAGTGCAGTTTGGAGCTTTCCTCCCCAAAAAACCTCTGCCAGTTGATTGAGTTGTGAGGGTCATACCTATCATGTGGAGGTGATCACAGATCAGCCATCTCTGCCAGTTTGACAACAAAGGGGGCAAACCACCCACAGCCCCCTGTACCATTTAAAACCAGTGTGGTTAAGTCATGTCACATAGGAGCTATGTCTGTGAGCCATCTATCCTGTCTCATCTTGCAGGGAAGGCTGGAGCACCCAACTCCTCCTCTCACCTTGACTGGAGAACCCAACTCCTTGTCCCCCCTCTTTTCCCTTAGGTAACCCCTTGAGTCACTCTGGCCTCAAAGGTGCCAGAGTGGACGGTGCCTCCTACTTACGGCACAAGGAGCGACTCCTGCGCATCTCCGTTCGCCACATGGTGAAATCCCAGGTCTTCTACTGGATCGTCTTGAGCCTGGTGGCTCTCAACACTGCCTGTGTGGCTATTGTCCATCACAACCAGCCAGCTTGGCTTACCCACTTCCTCTGTGAGTCCCTGGGCTTTGTGTAGGGGTGAGAACACTGTGTGGGCAGGCAAAACCTCCTGCAACCTTCTTATCTCCAGCAGCTGGAGGTTGCAGCATGCCCAATCTCCTTGCTCCAGGGCATGTGGGGATGAATCCAGCCAGAGTCATGCTGGAATGGAGCTGGGTGGGGAATAACCTGAGCTGTGTTCACTGCTGATAAGTACAGCCATTTAATTCATCTCTGCCTTTGGCCCCGTGGCCACTGATGGCTGTCACAGCCTGGAGAACAAACATGGAGGAGTTTTATTGGCCTCATGTGTTTGTCAAGAGAGAGAAACAGACTGCAGGTCTCAGTTGGGTTTATCCTAAAATTGTGAACAATGGTGAGGGAAAGCTTGCTGGAGATCCATCTTTGAATGCCCACAAGCCATTGCTGGAAAAGCATGAGTTTGCAGGGATGGAGCTGGTTATGGGAGAACCACCTGGTTAAAGTTTTGGTGCTGAGCATGGCTTGGAGATCTCAAGCTTGAAACCAATTACTGAAGCATCTCCCAGCCCACCATGAGCCATGGTGCAAGGTCAGGTCTCAGAGGCAGCACACCCGTGTCCATTCTAGCATGGTGTTAACTGCAGAGCAGCGTGGTCAGCCCTACAGTAGCCGTGTGTTATTCCTGAGCTGCTGCAGTAGGGACAGTGATGCTTTCTCAGCCGTGTTATTCTTACTCATCTTGAAAACGTCCCCATCAAGCACCACGACTGCCTAAATCTGCATTGGCATGCTCAGGCCTGCCAGGATCCCAACACACCACAGTGTGCTCCACCGTGCTGGTTGTGGTGAGAAGTATCTTTTGGACAAGGTGAAGAGTCAGACTCTTGCTTGCCAATGTTCATGAAATAGCTGGAGAAGCTTTTCACCATCTCTTGGCTGTTTGGCTTGGTTACCCTGGCCAAGTTCCAGCCGTGTGATGATTTAAATCCAGGTTGCTAATATTACCCTACAGTGTCATGTGGTTAATGTCTTTGCAGACACCTGAACCACTGTCATATAATGCTTAAAGAGCTGCTCTGCTCCACGCTGGCCATCTCTGCTCCTCTCAAACCTCTGGGACACTGGTGCAGCTACCCTGAATGCTTAAACTGTGGGGCTGGTGCTCTGTTATATACAATTTAGCTCCTCACAGATAAGCTTCCCTCATCCCAAACCCTGAGAGCTTGGAGAAGCAGTGTGCTCCTTGACTTGTCCCATCTCTGTGGTGTGCTATGTGGGCTATGGGTGGGTGCATGCAGGATGCTCCACACAGCTTGGTGCCTCAAGGGTAGTGTGTCTTGGTTTTCTCTTCCAGACTATGCAGAGTTCCTGTTTCTTGGACTCTTCCTCCTGGAGATGTCCTTAAAGATGTATGGGATGGGGCCACGCCTTTACTTCCATTCTTCCTTCAACTGTTTTGACTGTGGGGTAAGTGACCCCAGATATGCTGTGGGTGTGGGGCAGAGATGTTTGGCAGGTGTCTGCAGCACAAGGTAACAAGGGGGAGAAAAATGGGATGATCCTCACAGTGGCCAGGACACCTGTCCCATGCCAGACCGAGACACCAGGTCTTGGGCAAGGTCGTGGGTGCCTTGTCTTCAGACATGTGAAAATTTCCTGCAACAGCCCATTCTGAGCCTGTCTTTGACTCGTGGCTGTGTCTGCTTCTCAGGTCACAGTGGGAAGCATCTTTGAAGTGGTTTGGGCTATCTTCAGACCAGGAACCTCTTTTGGGATCAGCGTCCTACGAGCCCTCCGTCTCCTGCGAATATTTAAAATAACTAAGTACATACCAACCTCCTGTCACCCTCTCTCTCGGGTTGTGGTTGCAGCCCAGCTCCGATTGCTCCTGCTCTCCTGTCAGCATCAATGTGAGTGCTCCAGCACTGTCCCTGTTTTCTAGGTACTGGGCATCCCTGAGGAATTTGGTGGTCTCGCTGATGAGCTCCATGAAGTCTATTATCAGCCTGCTCTTCCTCCTCTTCCTCTTCATTGTAGTCTTCGCCCTGCTGGGAATGCAGCTGTTTGGAGGCAGGTAGGTCATTTCAAGTCTGGGGAAAAGGAATTTCTTGGTGTCAAAGCCAAGTGATGACACCCTCTTAGGTGCCTAGGAAGACTGCAGCCTTGCCCCTCGGCTTGCTGCTAACAGTGGTACCTCTCCTATACAAAAGTTCCTGCTCAGGCAGGTGCCTCTGGGCTGTGTGGGTCCTTCTGACCAGGGAACCTTTTGAGTTCTGGCACCAAATGCTCAGGAAACCTTCCTTAGCATGGGGAAAGGTCCTCCTAAGTACAAGAGAGCTGACAGCACAGCAGTCAGGGATTTGGTGACCTTGGTACTCCAGCCCATTTATATCCTTCTGGTTTCACTTCCAGGTTTAACTTCATTGATGGGACACCATCAGCCAACTTCGATACTTTCCCTGCAGCCATCATGACGGTGTTCCAGGTAGGAGCTGGGCTGCAAGGGGAAACAAAGAAGGGACTTGGGACCGCCTGCTCACTCTCCACTGGTTGGAAGGGGCTCTTTAAACCAAACAAGTTTCCCTCCATCAGCTGTTAGGATATAACTTGCTTCCTCCCTCTCCTTCTGTATAACAAAGTGGATGGCAAGAGATGGAAACTCCTCCACCTTCATTATGCAAGATGGAAGAGTTTCAAAACTCTTCTGAGGACACTTAAATCCTCAGCAGTGTCCAACATCATCCCCCTCAAGTGCTGCAGCTGTAGAGCTGGGTTATCCACTGCACAGGGTCTCTGTACTTGCCTCCTGCACACTGGTGGGGTCAATTGAGGGGGCTGTCCAGGTCACGAGAAGGTGAGGTGACATTGCTGCTGGTTTGCTTTCCTGCAGATCCTGACAGGTGAGGACTGGAATGAGGTGATGTACAATGGCATCCGTTCCCAGGGAGGTGTTCGCTCAGGCATGTGGTCCTCCATCTATTTCATCATCCTCACCTTGTTTGGAAACTGTATCCACCTGGTCGCAGTGCTTTTAGTGGAGACAACCCTATCTCATTTCCTTCTCTGGGGGGCACCCCCCTTCCCACCCACTGGGGTACCTCCTCTCCCAGTTGAGGAGTCCTATCACACGTGTGACAGCCCTGGATATCCCAAATGCAGAGAAGGAGCTGTCTGGAGATGGGCTGAGGGCTGTGTATATGGGATGGGTGAGGAGTTTGTCCCTTTGGCTGCTCCTCACTGAGCTGGTCTGGAGCCATCAGGGCCATCCTCACGTGGTGGCTGCAGACACTCATGTCCTTAACAGATGGCTTGTGCATCCTTAGCTGCTCACAGATACTCTGCTGAATGTGTTCTTGGCCATTGCGGTGGACAACCTGGCCAATGCTCAGGAGCTCACCAAGGTATGTTCCTATTGTTCTTTTTTCTTCTCTTGTGAAGATAGTGAAGGATGGGGCCAGGAGGAGAGGCAGCGGGAGCAATGCCTGTGACTGTCGTCACTCCAGAGCCAGGGCCACCTAGTCCCTTAGCTCAGCCTGCCTTGTAAAGAGGTCAGGTCAAATTGGAAGTGGAAGTTCGTCCTCCAGGAAGATACACAGGGTGCTCCCCTGAAACACCAACCTGTATTGCCAGGCAAAGCCATTGAGACTTAATTTACAAAGTGCTCTAAACCTGATGGTCTCTCCAGGGGCACTCACATTTCCCATCAAATGTGGCTTAACTATTTCTCCACTGAAGCCCCCAAGTTTCCTTTGCCTCCAGTCCGATTGAGATAACCCCCATCTGTCTGATGCGGGGACAATTCTTTGCCCGAGCACTCTGGAGAGGTGGAGTGGGGGAGCATTTTCCAGTGGTGACCAATATTTATTCCCCATCTGCCCGCAGGGCAGGGGACGTGATTTAGAATGCAATTTAGGATGGTGCTTGAGAAGGTTATTGGGCTTAGCTGTTTTTAAGACCACACTGGGAAATATTTGGGGAATGCTGAAATGTTGAGGCACCATCTGGATAACGGTGAGTAGGCAAGAGCTGCAGAGGGTCATTGCTGCTCTTTGGAGGGGATCAGTGATCACACGGTGCTCATTTTTTTTGCAGAGCTTATGGCTGTTACTCAGGTCCCTGGGGCTCATGGAGGGGATTCCACACTGGTGTAAATCTGACCCGTTAGCAACAAACGAATGGGGCATGGTGCTTGTTCACCTGAGGGGTGCACATGGGGGTCCCTGTTCTCCTGTGGTGGGTGCAGGTGGCACTTCCAGGGGCTGCTGGCTGCTGCTGGGGTGAGAGGGGTGGGAGAGCACCGCAGCGTATCAGCAGCATCAATTAAGGGAGTGCTGAGTTTTTGAAAAGGCTGAATGTGCACTAATGACTCCTAATGACATTTTTTGCTCTGGAGACACAACCATACTTATTAAAGCAATACAGTCTCTGCTGGGGTCATTCATGGGTGCCTTGCCTCCCACTCCATCACAGGGGGGGATGTCTGTCTCGCCCCTGTGGCTGTGAAGAAGGGAAGGCTGAGCTGGTCTACGCCGTCTGGGGCTGTTTGAGTGTGCACAGCCCGGCTCTTGCCTGGAGTGGGCTGGGTTCACTTATTTAAGTAGCTCTGACGCCTTCCATATGATCTGGTGTAGCGGGGAATTTGTGTCTCCATAAATAAATAAAGGCTGTCTCTGGAAATACAGGTGCAATTGATATGCAAACATATAAAACATGATTCCATAGATCACCTTGCTCCCCTTTTCTTCTGCACATCTTGACATCTAAGGTAGCCCCGTGCATCCCTGTGATGGCTGTACCTTCCATGGAAACCCCAGCATCCCACTAAGCAACTCCCATCTTTCCTCTGCAGGATGAGCAGGAGGAAGAGGAGGCCTTTAACCAGAAGCACGCCCTTCAGAAAGCCAAAGAAGTCAGCCCCATGTCTGCCCCAAACATGCCTGCTATCGAGTGAGTGACACCCCACCTCTACCCTGGTGATCCCCCCAGCCCAGTGGGGCTTCTTCCCAAGGGGAAGAGCTGAAGCAGAGCCTGGCACAGCCAGTTATGGGGCTGCTGCAAGAAAAAGGGGTCCCCACACAGAGTGACTCCCTCTCCAGGTGTCTTCCTGAGGATGGATGGAGATTTAGGAGTGTGCTCCTCATGAGCAGCACTGCCTTCGGAGAAGTGTCGGAGCGGGGACCAGCTCACCCCGCAAGACCTGGGCTTGCCCACCCCTGTCCCAGGCAGCAGCTTCAGCACTTGGGCATGGCAGAAATCTGCTAAAAGAGGCTTTCTGCCCCAAATGTACAGCTCAGACACTCAGGGCTGCTGCTAGGGGTGGGTAAGGAGGCTGGGGAGGAGGATGGTATCTCAGTTTTTTCTTGAGGAGGGGTGATATTTGTTCCTGGGGAACATTTCTTCATGGTGAAGCTGTGGGATTGCAGCCAGGGCTGGGGGAGAAGGGAGCAGCGTTGTCACAAATCTGCCCTGAGCTCCTTCCCTGGTAGCGGATGCAGTTAGAGCTGGAGCAGGTTTGTGAAACCATGTTTGATAGTACAGAAATTTGATTTGGGCAAGGAAAAAAAAAAAGCTCTAAACCACATAAACCCCCGGCATGGTGTTAAGGAGCCTTGTCTCTGAATTTCAGCAGAAGAAAATTCTGTTTTTTCCTTTCTAGACGCCTTTTTTCCACTTTATTTTGCAGTGTCATATGGTCTAAATCACATAAAACTTTCAAAGTCAACATTGGAACGAGGCGTTTTGATTTGTTTCCCAAAACGGTACATCTCGGTACAGCTGAAAGGATTTTTCTTTTTTTCCTTTTTTTTTTTTAATAGAATCCCTTCCCAGGGAATTTTAGGTTTCGTTGTGCTTTGAAATCCAGCCAAGCTCGTTCACGGCAGAATCTCTTTCAGATTTGCCAAGTGAAACCGCTGTCTTCAGGCGAGCGCTGATCTGAGGGGGGTCGAAGGCAGCATTGGGTGCTGCCCCCTCCCTGGCTGAGCAGTGGTGGGATTCGGTGGTCCCCCATCCTGAGTGCATCACCTGTGATTTTAGGGGTATCAGGATTTTTGGGGGTACTTGTAAGCCCTGCCTAGTCTCCCAGCAGCTGGTTTGGAGGTGATGGGATGTTCATATTAAATCTGTGCCTGGCCAAGTACTGGGAAGTGGGGGGAGATTTATGGGAGAGATGGCAGAGTCTGTGTGTTGTGATGGTCTCTGGCTACCAGCAGGAACATGTTAGAGATAGCGAGGGAATAATGCTGAGGGACATGGTTTAGTCATGGTTTAGGGGGCTCATCAGTGTGAGGTTAATGATTGGACTCTATGATCTTAAAGGTCTTTTCCAATCCAGGCAATTCTGGGATTCTGTGAAGAGAACGGACAGATAGAGGAAGAGGAGGAGATGGACTGTATTAGGGCACTAAAGGATTTGCCCATGCTGCACATCCCTGATGGAGTTCTTTAGCCATTGTCAGATAGAGCTGGTTAGGAAAACAGATCTCTCTAACCTTTTGTTGTTGTTCCAGTGGCATTGAAATGGGAGGTACTGATAGTCACAGATCTGTTTTCCAGCTCCTCCCCTCATCAGGATGGGAACTGTCAGGGACAGGGAAAAGTGTGTGATGCCGTGGTGGCAACCACCTCCAGCATCACATCTGATGTGCTTTTGATGGTGTTACACTGATGCCAGCAGCCAGGGAGGGACATTGGGGACATCACAGCAAGGGACAAACCAGAACAGAGCCGATACCGAAGGGCTGTTGGAAAGTCATAGCAGCAAAGGCGAGCCGGTCTCTGCGTTGGGGTGTGCGCAGACACAGATGGCTTCATTTCTCTGTGGGTACCCAACGCAGGCAGGTTGGGTACACGTGTTCCTGCCTGCGGAGAGGTCCAGTGACGTGCGGGGACGAGTGCTCCCACATGGCCAGGTTGGCGTGGGTGGTTGCGGTGCTGGTCGGTGTATTGTATTCGTAGATGGGCGCCATTGGTGCAGATGGCTCGGGGCTGTTTGAGGAGTGGGTGGCCAGATGGACGCATGCGGATGCTGTCATGTGTTGGTGCCTAACGGGGTGCGTGGTTGTGTTTGATGGCTTGGCCACTTGCTGCGGGGACGGCGGCGGTGGATCCCTGCCCGCATGGCTCGCCTGTGCCATTCACCTGCTGCCTTGAGTGTGGCACCGGGCTGTCCCATGCACGTGGCCGTGAGGAGGCAATTGCCAGCGTGACTCGCTCAGGGGCTGAGGATATCACTGCACTCGCTGACTGGCAGTGAGATGTGTCCTGTCTCACCTGCCTGAGCGCTCAGTCGCGTGTGGTTGGAGTATATTTGCTCACATGTCCTGCACACGGCGTTTGCAAAAGTAAGAAGATGACTGCACGCACGTTTGCATACGCTCATGGCTGCTCGGAGCTGTGCACAGCTGAATTTTCCTATGCTGACACCAAGGGTAAAGCTTTGACTCTTCCCTGAAGTCGGTGGTGGTGAAGGGCACTGACAGCGTTGTTAGGCTTAGTATCATCAAATGGTTTGGGTTGGAAGGGACTTCAAAGGTCATCTAGTCCAACCCCCCTGCAGTGAGAAGGGACATCTTCAACTCAATCAGGTTGCTCCAAGCCTTATCAGCCTCCATGTGTTGGGGCTACTGTCCGCCCTGGGCTTGTGCCTTGGCTCACTGGGGAGCTTCATGTTCCCCTTTGTGGCCTCAAGGCAACACTAACCCATGATGGTGGCACTGAGCAGGTCGGGGCTGGCCTGACACATCACTCCCTCTGCAAAATTGCCATGTGTTCCTCCAGAGAAGCAAATTTGGAGTGGTGTGTTAAATATCCAAGGATGTACTAAGAATTCTGAGGGGCTGCAGCCTTCACTGCTCTCCCCATGGCCAGCGTGAGGAAGGCTTTGTGTCCCTCCTGACATGGACCTGCGTCCTTGGTGTGAGCATTGCTGCATGCATCTCCCTGGATGGCAGGGATGTGTGCCACGGTGGGGTGCAGGAACCTGGGTGCAGCCCCTGAGTGTGAGAACAGGCAGCTCATTGCTGGTGTGTCAGCGTGTACCTGCAGGGACTTTGCTGCTGGCTGCCACCCTCCAGCATCCCAGCAGCTGGTGGCCGATACACAAAGAGGTGCCAGCTGCCTGGGGTTGGGGGGACACCTCTCTGCGTTACCCACAGGAGTTGAAAGAGGGGTGAAGAGGGGATTGAACCCATTTATTTTTCCTCCCCAGAAGAGACAGGCGAAGGAGACACCACATGTCGATGTGGGAGCCACG
>NW_010330896.1:0-273 GCF_000700745.2 Antrostomus carolinensis
CCCCACCAGTCTGTGATTCTATAATTATTTTACATATTGATATGTAAATATTTATTTACATATTGATGTGTATTGAAGCACAAGTGTGCTGAGTTCCCTTGTGGCTGAGGGAACTGGGGGTGTTGAGCCTGGAGAAAAGGAGGCTGAGGGGAGACCTTGTGGCTCTGTGCAAGTCCCTTGGGGGAGGGTGGAGAGAGGTGGGGGGGGGTCTGTTCAACCAAGGCCCAAGGGACAGGACAAGAGGAAATGGGCTCAAGTTGTGCCCAGGGCAGT
>NW_010330896.1:332-616 GCF_000700745.2 Antrostomus carolinensis
CAAGGGTTCTGAGGCATTGGAAGGGGTTGCCCAGGGCAGCGGTGGAGTCCCCATCCCTGGAGGGACTGAAGGGACGTGCAGAAGTGGTGCTTGGGGACACGGGTTAGTGGTTGGACTAGATGATGGTGATTTTTATTTCAATCAAACTATGACTTTATGATTCTATGACTCTACTTCCCCCACCGCTCAGAGCGCGGGGGCAGGGACAGCCCCGACCCCCTGAGATGACCGGGGCCGGCGACGGAACCACTTCCCGGCGGCGGAACCATTTCCCTTCCTCTCCC
>NW_010330897.1:0-3519 GCF_000700745.2 Antrostomus carolinensis
CTATATATAAATTAATAATAAAAATAATTATACTGGACTGATAAATATATAGATTCAGCTGTGGTTCCTGGGGAATGACCAAGTACTCCTATCTTCATGCTGGCTTTAGGAACACACACACTTGCACTGAACTGTTTTCAGGGCGGGGAGTATGTGTGAAAGATTCAGAGGTATCCAATTTGAGTATTACATAAGATTCCTTAGACACAACATAAATGTCACAAGAAATACAGTATTTCTGACTTGTCACTACCAAGACACTGAACCCGTGTTTATAAGGTCACACGTATTTTTACTGAAATCAGTAGAACTTTACATGTTTGATTTTAAGCAAGTACCTAAATGAACATTCAAGTACTTTGCAAACTATGGAAAAAAGGGTCAGACTTTCCCAAGTACTTGCCAGTTGGATATGTCAAACTCTTGAAAGTACTAGTAGATACTTAATTGTCTCTTAAGGTACCTAAATATCAGACTTCTGCTGAATCACAGCTGTTGTGTCACCTCAAGACATACACTGGCTAAGTCTTTTACTTGGTTGGCCCAGCTGGGATGAACAAGGTTCTGGTCATTCCCCAATAACATGGAACCACAGGATTTTTAGAGACTCATATGGTATCTCTATTATACCCTGGCCCTCCCTAAATTTCTCAGTGCTAGCACAGCAGGATAAAATATGCACATTCACAGGAAAACAAAAAAACCCTGGGGTTTTCAAACCAAATTTTCATCAATGTTATTTTCCAAGTATAATTCTACATAAATGTGTAAGACAGTCAGCCAAGCTTTCACTTTAGCTCCAGAGAAGGCTGAGAGTTAAAACACACAAACCTCAGGTCACCCTGTGGGTCAGTCTCACTGCTCCTTCCACAGGTGTTGTGCATCACCTGTCTGATCTCCTCAGCCACTCTGTGAAATGCCTAATCTTGATTTTGGACTTTACATGAGAAGCCAAGCACATAAGCTCTAATAATACTAACTTGGAAACTACAGGCATCCAATTCCTTTATTATGAAAAGTTTTCTTTTAGGCTTTTTTTTTTCTGTTGAAAATGTCTCATAACAAGCCCAGGAATTTCTCAGTAAAACAGCAGCAAAGCATACCTATTTTAAAACTCACAACTACTAACTTCCAATTGGTAAGGACATCTTACCTTCTCTAACTATTTATCCTTTTTGAAAGCATATTGCATCATTAAAGACAATTCCTTTCTTATTAATATAAATGGGTGTTAATGAATTGTCTTAACAGTACACTGACTCCCAGAGTTAGATCAACTCCACTGTGAGACTGCTTACCTCTCTGATATATTAACTAAAAATCATTATTATCTAACTAAAGCTGAGCTTTGGGATATTCTGTTCTCTGACATTGACAGATGGTCTCCAATATATTACTCTTTAAAGCAGAAAAATGAACAGTCACATGCTCAAAGTATATAAGGGACAGGAATGCTAATAAGCTAGGATTTGCACACATTCTAGATAGAGAAAAAAAAACCTATCACCATTTTGAAAAGCAGGATTTACAAACACATAAGTTCTGTTTTGATACAAAGTCTAAAACATGAAATGCATACTTTTGGAAAAAAGACAGTAAAGAGACACCACAGATTTTCCGAAATCAGAACTGTGCTCTACATTTTAGTGTCTTTAGCAGAGCATTCCACAACAAATAGTATTTGCTGAGTGCACCAACTGGGAAGATGGGCAGTTCGCTCAGAAAAAGTATGTGGAGACAAGAGCAGAGGTGAAAAAATATCTTTTGGTCAGATCAAGCCACTTACACCACTATGAAGGTAAGAGAAGACATCTGCAAGATAAAATACTTTCTCAGCTATATGACCAAAAGGACTTCTGGTACATGACCAAAGGCATCACTTACTTGACAAGAAACAGCTACAGTCTGGTCAAGTGACAGAGAAATCCATGGGAAATAATAAAGGATGCAAACAGACCATTACCTGACCAGCTGTGGCTGTGTGGGGTTTGGCTGCCAGCCAAGTTAAACTGCTACACCAGCCACGCACCCATCATGCAGCGGGTGCCAGCTGCAAATGGAAAATTCATATGTTTACAGTTTGGGCAGAAATCCCAAGTGCTGTCTAGAAAATAAGAAACAATTCAGATCATATAATAACAGAAAGATTTCAAGGGTCTTCCAGGAAAGGTTCCTCAAAAGCATTGATGATAACTTTCTTTCGCAAATGATGGAAGAGACAAGAGGAAAGGAGTGCTGCTGGACCTTGTCCTATCAAATAATGAAGGAGTAGTTGGGGATGTGAAGGTTGGGGGCACCCTTGGCTGTAGTGACCATGAGATTGTGGAGTTAAGGATCCTGCTAGAAGGAATCAGGGCAGTAAGACTGTGACCCTGAACTTCAGGTGCGCTAACTTTGGCCTCTTCAGGGACCTTCTTGGATGAATCCTGTGGGATCAGACCCTTGAAGGAAGAGGGGTGCAAGAGAGCTGGTTAATATTCAAACACCACTTCCTCCAGGCTCAAGAACAATGCATCCCTGTGTGCAAGAAGTCGAGCAAAGGGGGAAGAAGACCAGCATGGATGAACAAGGAGCTCCTGGCAAAACTCAAACATAAGCAGGAGGTGTACAAGAGGTGGAAGCAAGGACAGACCACTTGGGAAGAATATAAGGGCGTCACCAGAGCATGCAGAAATGTGACGAGAAAGGCCAAGGTCCAGTCGGAACCAGATCTGGCAAGGGAGGTCAGAGACAACAAGAAGGGCTCCTTCAAACACATCAATAACAAAAGGAAGGGCAGGGAAAGTGTGGGGCCACTACTGAATGGGGCAGGGTACCTGGTAACAGAGGAGACAGAGAAGGAAGAGTTACTGAATGCCTTCTTTGCTTCAGTCTTCACTGCCAAGGCCACCCCTCAGGAATCCCTGACCCAAAAGACCAGTGAGAGAGTCTGGGAAAAGGAACACTTTCCCTTGGTCGATGAGTATTGGGTTAGAGATCAGCTGTGCAACCTTAACGCTCACAAGTCCATGGACCTTGATGGGATGCACCCACGTGTGCTGAGGGAGCTGGCTGACATCATTGCTAGGCCACTCTCCATCATCTTTGAGAGCTCATGGCAATCAGGAGAGGTTCCTGAAGACTGTAAGAAGGCAAATGTCACCCCTGTCTTCAAGAAGGGTAAGAAGGAGGACCAGGGAACTACAGGCCAGTCAGCCTTACCTCAGTCCCTGCAAAGGTAACAGAACAGCTCATCCTGGAGGCCATCTCTAAGCATGTGAAAGACAAGAAGGTCATCAGGGGTAGTCAGCATGGATTCACCAAAGGGAAATCATGGTTAACTGACCTGATTGCCTTCTATGACAGGACAACTGGCTGGAGAGACAAGGGGAGGGCAGTGGATGTTGTATACTTGGACTTGAGCAAGGCTTTTGATACTGTCTCCCATGACATCATCACTGGCAAACTCAAGAAGCGTGGACTTCATGACTGGATGGTGAGGTGGATTAAGAACTGGCTGAATGCCAGAGCTCAGAGGGT
>NW_010330898.1:0-17137 GCF_000700745.2 Antrostomus carolinensis
GCCTTCTTAGGAAGGCAACAATAGGCTTTATTCAGGATTGTGGTCTCTTCTCAGGTTAATGGTACCATAATGGTAGAAGAGATATGAAATTTTTCTCTGTCTTGTTTCTACTAGCTACCATAAAATCGAGTATGAACTATGCTGGAAACACTGCTTGGATTCACTGTAGTACCTGTGTTTTACTGTTGCACCACACAGGTGCTTGTGCAAGCTCAGCTTGTAAGGGGAAAATAAAAAGAATGTAATTCTGTTAACTTGTGCATGGATTCATTCAAAGATACACATCTTTATTCAAATTTAGATTTGTTGAGGTTCTTTTCTTTTTTTAAATAATACCTGAATCTGTTGACCAGTATGATCAAAAGGGCTTATGGCAGTATTACTTGGATGTTGCAACAATTTATTTTATAGAAATGTGATTTATTACACATTCCTAAATCTAATATTGTAGCTGTCACTGTTTAGATTACTGTTCTGGAGTTTTATCATGTACAATAATAAATACTGGACAGTGACCATTGTGCAAAGGTCTCATGAACTACTTATTTATTAATTTTTTTCAAATGTGTCATGATGAAAACTACCAAGTAGTAAAGCACCTTGGCTGGACAATATGCACAGCTGCTGTTAATGACAAACAACAAAACTACATGAGTAACTCAAAATACACTCTAACAGGAAATTTTCACTATCAATTAGACTGACTGAATGGAAAAGATGTATCCCCTTGAAAAGTCTAAATGAAAAGGTATGATACTGGATAAGGAACCGGTAAGTAAGAGCACGTTTGCTTTCATCCATCTCCAGTATTATAATATCTGAGAATTGTATCATATGCTTTTGAACCTTTATTCTCTCAATGGACCTGTGAGACATGAAATGTTGTTATTCCAGTTTCATTGGCAAGCTGCCCAAGACCAAATAGTAAGCTTAGGGTTAGGCTGGCTGGGTCCTTACTAGCTTCCCTAATACTGACCCAGCCTTCCTCTTCACCCCAACATCTACAAGATCATGATTAAGATGAATGTTGTGTTTGTTTTTCAGAGGTTGAACCTGCATTCAACATAAGCATAAGCATTTATGTGTCTAAGAAAACACCTGATGGAGGATTACAAAGAATTCCAAGGAGATCTCTACATGCTCATGCTGAGGATGGAACAAAATGAAGGTCAGGGTATAATTTTGTTTCCTTTGCATTATATTAATGTCAACCAACTTTCGCTGCCTATGGTAATTTTACTTGCTAAAAATTTGCTCCTGGTTCTGGCTGCTACTTACTCATGCTGAGGAGTCCAAGAAGCTTCCTTGCACCTGTGTCTGTGAAGAACTGCTGAAGTGGCTGGACAAATTTTTCGAAGCTCTGACTTCAGAGCTATTAAAACAGTTTGGTTTATAAAACTGAGCTGTATGCAGCATGAGAGCAAATATTTTCTGTGATTTCCAACCCCCCCCATTTCTGCTACTAATTATGGCTAGAAGAAAAGGGAGAAAAATGCTTTTCTTGGTCACCTTTGCCTCTAACCATGTCTAAACCCTGAAATTTAGAACATATAAAACATTGAGTGAGTGGCTACTGGGAAAGATTTGTAAATCTTTTGTAAGGTATGGATGAATTTCATTTAACCTAGGTAGCTAAACAAAGATGGCTCAGTGGATTAGGTGAACAAGTGTGTTTTGAAAAGAGGAAAAAGATCTTATAGATACAGGAGCAACTGAAGACGCAGATAGGCCCTATGGAGATTTTCCAGAGCATTTAAATACAGAATCCTGTTGACTTCAGTAGTAGCTTCCTGGGCATTTTGCATCTGGAGAAATCTTGTTGATTTTATCTTGGGGTTCTTATTTTTGAAAAACTACACACTAAAATTGTACAGTTTACACATTAAACGGCACATATCTTTCATCTGCTGTGTAAGTATTAAAGAAAAAAAGATCCCTTCATTATACATTAGATAGAGTAGTTTTCTGCCACAGCTGGTTTGCTGGGCCTCCATTTTCATTTGATAGGTGTGTCTACATTGTAAGGTCATTTTTGCTTGATTGAACAGGTGTGCTGCTTCTCATTCCTAAAATGTTTGGTGCAGAAAAGCTTTTAGACTTTGAGAATATCAGTAAGAAGTGTTCAGATTGATCAGTGGTTCATATTATGTAAAGGAACAAGTCCTTCAGAAGCAAAAAACTATAAAAAACTATAAAAACTATAAACCTGCTTCTCCCCTTCCCAGTGGCCTGCATGAATAAACCATTAAGTGAATTCTGCCTCATGGCACAAATGTAAATCGGTTGTGTTCAGTATTTCTTGAGATTTTTCACAGGCTCCTTTAAGGCTGACATTCTGAGTAGTGTTCTGCTTTTATGAACTGTGGGACTGAACATGTGGAAGCAGAGATCAAGCCTATGTTTTTATGAAATGGGAAGGAAAAGGTAATGCAAGGTCCCCAAACTTTACTTTCTTCTTCTCCTGTGTATTTCCTCTGTGTATGGTCAGTAAATTCTCTGCCCTCTCTAGTCATTGCCTGAAGTGTCATTATATCATCTGTGAAATTTTTAGTTTTCATGTTATTCATCCGAAGAAAGGGACCACCTTATGGAGGACAAACACTGACATTCATTTTCACATCCCCAGTCTCACTTCCTCTGTACCTAGCCCTTGCTTGCCACCATTTCAACCAAAGTATTAAAACATTTTTTTCTTATCTCTGTCTCACAAATCTACTACCCTGGCTGCCAGCCTAGAGTGTGTACTGACATTACAAGGCAATTCCTTTTCCCAGCCTGCCTGGTTTGAGTGAGATGGTAGGCAGATTGTTGAATTTAAATCTTTGCTGGCTCTCTTTTTATGCTGGGTTTTTCAGGTTTTCCAGTTACGCTGGCAAGCAAACAGAGCTCTAGTCAACAAGAGTGAGGCTGATACTGAAAGAACATCCCCTTCTGCTTAAACAATGTGACATTGAAAATTAGTGACATACCAGCTTGGCCTAGTCAAGTTTGTAGTCTAAAACAGATAACAAGAGACTTGAGGTGTTGAATCTTTGATAAGGCAGTGATGCTGGAATAAACCATTTTTGTGGAGCCAGAAGAGTTGTAAACAGGCCAAGAGATGAACTAAGCATGCGCGGAAGAAAAATTCAGCTAAAGGGCAGTGACAAAAGTTTCTGTGGTCATGAGATGACCCCGAAGACAACCAGTGTGAATGCAAAAAGGATATTTAAATGTATTAATGAGTGCTTGGAAATGTGATGAATATGTTAATAATTTCTTGGAAAATAAATGAATATGCATGTTTTAGTAGTATAAGGCTTTTGTAGAGGTTTTAGTCGGTATGCACGACAGGTGGAACAATCCCTCGAGCATCCAGTGCTGTAATAAAGAATGCCTGCTTTCTAGAAGTCCAAAATGAGTCTTGGAGAATTTCGTCCAACTGGCTTTTTTGGTATCAAGAGGGACTGCATCACATCATGGTGCACAGCAATCCCTTTGCAAGTGGAAGCTGAATTAGGCCAATCATTCATAGAAACTAAGAGGTTACTTCATGGTTAGCTCTGATTTTTGTGAGGCATCATTGCTGGAAGAAGGTCCCTTAATTTTATTTTATTTTCCCCTCAAGGTTTGCATGAAACACAAAAACCAAACCTGACATAAAAAAGCCTTCAACCATAAGCAGGATAAAATCTTTACCCGTATGTTTACTTCAAATGTTCTCTTCATGACTGAAAAACTATTTTTGTCTTGCTGATGTGGATACTTAAAAAAACCCCCATTTTTATTTGAAAATAAAATATCTGTTTCATTGTTTAAGAAAACCCCAACCAATTATCTCTGGGCTGATTTAAATGTTTCATTTAAATAAAAAGAGTTTCTCTGTAGGAATACTTTTGTATGCTTGCCCAGCAGTTCTTCTCTGCTGCTTCAGTTTTCAGACCTCTGGTTGTTCTCCCTCTGCTCCTTCCTGTTATTATACACAACTTTTAAAAGCTTGCCTGCATTACAAAATGAGCCTGTTCCTTCTTCAGTGAAAGAATATGGAAATGTGGCAATTGGCTTCAGGTGAAAATGGTTCTGACTCTGAGGAGAAAGATTCTTGTCCTTTAATGCTACTTCCATTTCTGTATTCTGCTCTTACAATAATACAAGAAAGATTTAGTCTAAAATGCACTGAGCAGGCTGCTGTGTGTGACTTTCAAGTGTCTGACACTTCAAATTTCCATTGACTCCAGCAGAAGGTACACATAACTACAATTTTTAACATTAGGCTGTTTTCCAAAATCTTCAAGTGCAGACTCTTGACTATTCTTGTAACATTTCCTCTACTCCATTTCAGTTTGAGTGAATTTTTTTGGATGTAACTGCCCACAGTGTTACCTGAGCATGTTTCACCAGTGTCTTGTATAATTGTACTAATACTTGCCCTGAACTTTCTGCAAATGCCTTAGACATGGTGTATCGTGTTGACCTGGTTTATGTTAGGATAGAGTTAATTTTCTTCTTAGTCACTAGAAAGCACAGTGTTTTGGTTTCAATGTGGGATTTGTTATGCGAAGACTGTTAATAACATACAAGAACATCATGCTTGGGTAGTTTGCGAGTGCAAAGGACTGGGAGGGGAGAAGCACAGTGAATAGCAAAACTCCGTGATTGCTTTTGGCAGGTGGTGAGCAATTGTTCTACATGTCACTCTTTCATATACATATACGTTATTGTTATCATTATCATTATAATTGCTAACTTATTTTTATGTTACTCCAACTATTAAATTGTTCCTATCTCAACCTACAAGTCTCCTTACCTTTACCCCTCCATTTCTCTTCCCTGTTCCCTGGGTGGGGATACCAGGGGGAGGAGGTGCGAGCAGCTGTGTGGTGTTTGGCTGCCAGCCAAGCTGAAGCTACTACACATGTACTGTTACACTGACTCAAAAGCTAACCAAGACATGAACTGTCTAGAATGCTATAAAGAAAAAACCTGGTGTGAAAACCTGACTTTTTTAATACTGCTACTTGAAATCCTTAAGCATTTTTTAAGGCCAGATGCTCCCATGGAAAGCTCCGTGGTAAAAGTGTGCAAAGAATGCTAACTTGACTTAGGCATATAACTGTAATTGATTGCATTTACAGAGAAAAATAAGATTATATTAAGAAGATAAATCCTGATTGAGTGCTACAGCACCTAAGCTGAGAAAATATCTAATAGAAAAATAATGTTAAGTATATAGGCTGTATAACTTCTAATCTGCAAAAAAGAAAGAAACAAAATACATCTCTGCATCATCATTCCTGGACATGCAAAGAGTACACATGAGATAAGAAGCTGTACAGGCCCCTCTTTTCTCTTGTTCAGGCTGCTGCCATTACATTGGAATCAAGTAATGCCAAAATCCCGAGAAGCAGTCAAGAAATTCACTTTACCTAGGTCATGTTCTCCCGACTCTGACAGGTGGAGTGCTAACATACTGCTAAATACAAAATTTATAGCAATAATATGTCATTCTAGGTAAAAGAGATTCTCTACAGCATGGCTTAGTCACATGTATCCTTATTTCATACCGTACTTTCTGAAAAAAGTATGAAATAGCTCATCAGGTTTATAAACAGTAGGATTTGCAGTTCTTTATCTCTCTTCTTCAATGTTTTATAAGAAGGAGATATAATCTACAAAGTCAAGTCTGGTCTTATTTAGTTTATCCAAAGTCTATTTAACTTGCAAGAAGAAATGACATTACCAACTGCTGTCAAAGCAAAATTGATGAGGGTTTTATATCATTCAGATAAATTGTGGAAATGGCACAGAATATTCATTCCCTCTTCTACTTTGTACTTAATGTTCTCATTTACTTATATGCTGACAAATCCTCAAGTTCTGTATCTGTTATGTTATATGAAGGTCACTAGAACATGGAACCTCCTTAAAGGGTATCCAGCCCACACGGGATAAAGCCCTGAGCAACCTGGTCTGACCCCACGGCTGAGCCTGCTCTGGGCACGGGATTGCTCTGGAGACCTCTTGAGGTCCCCATTGGCCTGGGGGGGACCAGGCCACTTAGCAGTGTGGTGCTAAGTGGGTTGACAGGTATCATAAGAGACTGATGAAAGAACTTTGTTAAAAATATGCCTTAAACAACTCCAAAGGCATACAAGCAAACAAAGGCAGGCTCCTGTACCGACCCTCCCACTCTGATGACCAAGGGGACTGATAAGAAAAATGAAAAGGGAGACTAGAGGAAGTGGAAGTTGCTGATAACTCCCATGATAGAGGAGGACCATGAGGATGATCCGAGGGCTGGAGCACCTCTCCTATGAGGACAGGATGAGAGAGTTGGGGCTGTTCAGCCTGGAGAAGAGAAGGCTCCAGGGGGAGCTTATAGCGGCCTTCTAGTACCTGAAGGGGCTACAAGAAAGCTGGGGAAGGACTTTTTACAAGGGCAGGTAGTGATAGAACAAGGGGAAATGGCTCTAAACAGGGAGAGGGCAGGTTTAGATTAGATAGTAGGAAGAAATTATTGACTGTGAGGGTGGTGAGACACTGGCACAGGTTGTCCAGAGAAGTTGTGGATGCCCCCTCCCTGGAAGTGTTCAAGGCCAGGCTGGATGAGGCTTTGAGCAACCTGGTCTAGTGGAAGGTGTCCCTGCTGATGGCAGAGGGATTGGAACTAGATGATCTTTAAGGTTCCTTCCAACCCAATCCATTCTGTGATTCTATGATAAGGAACAAGCTCTGCTAGAGAGTACAGTATTATCCTGTCTCCAAACTCCAGTCTCCACTCTGATGACCACTGATGGTGATAGTTTGAAGGAGATGATTGTGCATCTAACAAATGACAAAAGAGAAATTCTATAGGGTCTATCAGTCACCAAGGACCCCAAAGCCTATTTCCAGAACCCTGTGGAGCAGGCCCATTTCCAGAACCGTCTGGAAAGACTGATTAGGCCTGCATGTATATGCTAATCACCTTCACCCACTGGGAAGGCCCTTAAGAATTGGAGTAAATAAAAGACAACAGTCTTGGCCATCAGTGGGACACCTCCACTATCCTGGATCCACAACACAGAAGGAAAGAAGACAACTTTATTGCCATCAGGAAAGAATAGAAGAAGAATCTTTGTTGCTGGCGGCTGGAACCCAGGGTGGTGAGACTTTCTGCTTTCTCCTCTCTTTCTAGTTTTCCTCTTCCACCTTTAAACATTACCTCCTCTCTTTCTAGCTTTCCTCTTCTCAGTTCTTTCACCTCTCTTCACTCCAGTGTTACAATACACACAACCTCGTTCCTCATTCAATAAGGAAATTTCTTTCATGTATCTGATTGCTTGGTGTGGATGCACTTTTATTTGCCTCTTAGGAATCCAGAACCTGTGTCAAACCAGGCTTGAACCCAGGGTTCTCAAACTGGTCCCTGACAGGTATACCATGACAAAAAGATTTCACAATCCTATTACAGTTGATGATATTAATGTGACCTTGACTGCAGAAGAATTTGCCTGAAGACTGTGTGCTAAATATAGGCAGTAGAAAAGCCAGTGAATGTTAGTTATGGGATAATATAGGAAAAGTAAGGAATATTATGGAAAAAATTATGTTGGTAATTGGACTATAGTAATGAAAACAATGAGTTAAAAACAGAGGAAAGAGCAAGGATTCTGCCACAAGAAAAAATTCAGTAGTAATTGTCCTTGGGCAGCAAATAATTTGTTTGAGTGCATAATTAATAGATTTGTCAGAAAGTACCTAGATTGTGAAATATTGCAAATAGATCTCTTTCTAGATGGATTAAGATGGATGGGTTCTCCAGCTGAGTATGAAACCTTATTGCTCAGTGTTTGGAGAATCTGCTGCATCTAGATTTGTTTGAGTTTCTGCTCTTTTACTTTCTTCCTTCTCTTACTCCTCTGGCTGCAGCAGAGGATGGGGTCAAGAAGATAAAAGAAAAGAGTGCTTCTAATTCCAGTATTGAATGATAGCCTTTATCTAAAAGGCATCCAAGCAGAAAAAAAATAAATCAGATGGTCAATGGAAGACTATTCACTGCATAGCAATGTAAAATGGGAGGAATGAGTTATTATGTACAAAACAATTATGTACCAGTGCAGTTCAGAGAATAACATACCCAACATAAGGCATTTTAAAATTAATTAATACCTTTTAGCTACAGCTCCAGTATTGGGTGGGCAGACACCAGTAATTTGTGATGCCAATGTGTTCAGTAGTAGAAATAGGGATGAATAACTAGTATTAAATGTTTCTTCACTGAAAACATGGAAAGGTATTTAGAAAATACTTAAGATTCAAGTCAAGAGAGAAATAACTGAAGTGTAGTAGTGACTACTACTGAGGAAATATACCTTTTTTAGACTAAATAAGCATCAAAAGTGGCAGCTATCAAGCTTCTTAATTTTGCATTCCAGTTTTGACTGAGCAGTGGCAACATGCCAAGGTTATCTGGTGTTTCTCTCGCCTGAAGAAAAGGAGCAAATTAAAACTGCTGATGGAAGGTGAAACATGGTGATTTTGAAAACTTCTATTAATAAAGAAAAAGTAGTTGCATTTCTGTCATTAGTTTTGGAATTTTTAACATGGTCCTCCCACTTTCCTAGTGAAGGCAATGTCATGTTAATGAGAAGGACTGTACATGTGAGCTTTCCCAGCTTGAACAGATGTTCCCAGATTCCTGAGAAGGTTAGAGCAGATCTGCATACTTTTGCCTTAGGCAGAAGCACTCAGGTTCTTTTCAATAAATTTTTTTCCTCATGCTTTCTGCATATTATTTTCCCCTCCATCATCTCCCTTGTCCTTTCCCCCCCATTTTTAGTTTGGAAAAAGCTCTAATTGAGTGCAAATCAGTGTTCCAGACTCCTTAAAATCAGAAAAGTTCCCCTTTAGACTGAAAGTACAGTTTAAGCCTGTTTCTTATGTAGTTCTATACTAAAAACTCATATCAAAATGCATGGATGTATTATGAAAATTACATTTTTTGTCTCAATCCATGTTTAAGCTTTACAGCCAAGGCTAGCATCTAAATTTTTATTACTATCTCTTTGAATGGAAGCAACATTTTTAAATAACATCCTCATTTGCTAAAAAATTCTTAATCAGAAATTAAATCTTATTCATCCAGGTACTGTATATTTGGGTTCTCTCTGTCCTTCATTGGACAGAATAGCCTAGTTACACGTTTAGATAAATCCAAGACTTCATTCGTAGGCCTTTCCAAGCATCCCTGTATCAAAACGTGGCTAAAATCTGGACGAGATGCCACAGGCAGACATTCAGAACTCAGAACAATTGGATTCCCTTTGGGTTACATTTATAATAAACCAGACTTGCACATGATGACTTCTAGGATCTAATTGAGTCAGGGAGGTTAACCAGCAACTAGTCTAATGACAGCTTCATTAATGGGTTTTTAATATGTTTGGGAAACCAAAGATTATTCTTTCAATCATATCTGAAGAAATAATAGCAGTAGTCTGATTTTAGAGTAGTCAGATGTGTATTGTAAGGAGATGAAATAAATTCAAGTTACCTTTATGATGTTTAGATCTTGTTTTGCTTAGGTTCAGACACTGTTTAAGACACTATGAAAGTAACCTTCACTGATGTCAGCTATTCCCAGGGCTCCAGGGAGGAGTTCTCCTTGATTCAGAAGTGATCATTATAAATGTCTTATGGGATCTTCTGCAGAACAAACTTTATGAAATCTTACTTAGTAATTCTTGCTTCAAACCATGTTTCTGGATCAGCCAGAGAACTGCAGGAGGCTGGACTCTGGTACATTACTGTAGTCTGACACCAAGTTTCACCAAGAACAAGATGAAAAATTGTTGTATCAGTTATTATTCCTGAAGTTAAATATTACAACTATGAGTCTGAAAATGACAAAACCTTTCATACTGTAATCTTTGATGAAAATGAAGTATTATGATGTTCCCAATGAAATTCTGAATTAAGTGAAATTTAACTGAATTAAAATAAACTTATTTTTAATTTTCAGAAATGAAACTGAAACAGATTAAGCTACATTCCTCCTGGCGCATAATTATCCATAAATGTATTTCGTTTATGAACATAAGAGGAAAATATATCAGGTATGTCAGTGCCATGGATCCAGAGCTATTAATGTCTTTCAACATAATGTACCTTTAAGAGAAGGTAATCCTTGTTGCTTTTTCTCTTGTGGAGGTCTGGTATGTAGGAGAGACCAGAGAATTAAACAGCACTTCAGAAGAACCAATGAGATGGCTTGCAAATTCAGTCTTTATTGAAGTTATTTAACATAAACTAAGCAAAATGTCATAACTGGACCAAAACCCCATGAAAATACATATTTTGGGTTTTTTTTTAAATTCAAAATCTGTGACAAAAATGTTCTGTTTGGGTGTCTGTTTTTTTTGATGTTTTTGTTTGTTTATTTTTTGGGGTTTTTTTTGTTTTTTGAGAAGGCATTTCACAGGAAAACTCTTGGCCTTTAGCCTTGCTGCATCACTTCAACGCAGCCGAAGCTCTGCCTTTGTTGGGGGATATTGCCAAGCTCTGGTGTTTCAGAAGAAAATGAGAACTACAGGATCTATTATTTCCAGAGAAATAGACTAGTAATGAAAAACTGAAGCTGGTTATTGGAGTGTTTACTGGAAATGGAGCATCTGGTTAGTGAAGTATGAGTTGTAGTCTGACAGGAACAAAAAGGAAATTTTTAGTTACTACTGGCTCAGCATATTCCACCTCCTAGAAAAAAGAGTCTACATTTCAAATGACCTTAAACAAATTTGAGAATTTTATTGAGATATCTCACTGTACACTCAGGTTTTCAAATGTGAATTGAAATGGTATACACTGGGTATGATATTTTCAAAGCAAATTCAAATTTCTGGGCTAAAAATCAAGCATTTGCCTACCTTTGTGTATATACACAAACACAGAGACCTGACTTATTCTTCTGGTTTTTACCTTTGACTAGAAAATTAGACATGTGTTCATTATAGCTGCCACATAAGTACCTTTTAGCCTGTGTACATGCATGAAGACTCAGTTGATGTACAGACATCAAATAATTGTGCTTCTAAAATGGTACAGTCTAACTTGCCTGTAACTGTACTTTATTTTTACAATAATTGTTGGAGCAATATTTTTATGACATCATGCATATTGTATAAACCTCTCCATACTCTTTGTACAAAGATATTTAATAGGATATATTTTGGCCAATTGCTATTAATAAAAACATTTGATTTATCATAATCAAAGCAGATTAACCAAGCATGATACTGCTTTGGAAAACTCCAAAGACATTACAAATCTTGGGAAAAATCAATGAATGCCTAATCATACACTAAATCCCTGCAGAGAACACGAGAGGTTTTTTTGTGTCTGACAATAGCAAAAATAACAGTATTATAGCTAATTTAGATGCAAATTATTTGTCAAACAAGTCCTCATTTCTTCTTCTTCCTGACTGAAACCTACAAAATCTCTCTTATAACTCTAGAAAAGAAAATATCAGTCAGAACATGCATGAGAAATTGATCCTGATTTTTTCCTTCTAAATATAGTATATCTATCTATATCTAATCTATATCTATATCTATATCTATATCTATATCTATATCTATATCTATATCTATATCTATATCTATATCTATATCTATATCTATATCTATATCTATATCTATA
Source organism: Antrostomus carolinensis (assembly GCF_000700745.2). Classification (NCBI taxonomy): domain Eukaryota; kingdom Metazoa; phylum Chordata; class Aves; order Caprimulgiformes; family Caprimulgidae; genus Antrostomus; species Antrostomus carolinensis. Next base: position 11,659 of record NW_010330898.1, read on the forward strand.
TCTATATCTATATCTATATCTATATCTATATCTATATCTATATCTATATCTATATCTATATCTATATCTATATCTATATCTATATCTATATCTATATCTATATCTATATCTATATCTATATCTATATCTATATCTATATCTATATCTATATCTATATCTATATCTATATCTATATCTATATCTATATCTATATCTATATCTATATCTATATCTATATCTATATCTATATCTATATCTATATCTATATCTATATCTATATCTATATCTATATCTATATCTGTATCTGTATCTGTATCTGTATCTGTATCTGTATCTATATCTATATCTATCTATCTATAATCTATCTATATCTATATCTGTCTATCTATATATATATTTCTTTAGCATCAAATTGCAAAAAAACAGTTTGCAAGTGACACCTGCAATCATGGCTTAAAGGAGAGTCCGCTGAAGTCAGCAGGCTTGTGGCATGTGCTTTCCTTCAATTTTTTATAGAACTCCAAATGAAAAAATCATTTAGCTCTGGTTTTACATATGTGGTAAACTTAGGTATGTTTCCAGATAGGAATGAGTCTGGGAATGGTGTTTTATTGCACACTGGGTAATTTAATATTTGTACTGCTGTGCCATGAAGACATGTGCCATGCAGATCCTGCTCTACCAGCTCAATGTTGCTCAGGTGTCCTCTGAAAGCCAGGGTGAACCATGTCTGCAAACAGCCACTGGGAGCTGAACACTGTGATCCAGATACCTCAGAATAGCCATAATGGTAGAGGAAGAACAAAATTTAATTTTTTAATAAACTTAATATTTTAGTTATTTTAGTTCTGAGTCTCTGAGAAACTTCAAATAAGGAGGTATCTGTATTTCTATGGAACTCATCACTCTGAATTCCTATTTCTATTATGTTGCTATTTAGAATTCTAATTTATATTAAATGCAGTGTGAATTACACAATCTAAATAACTTTAAAATTCAGGCCTCTGTGTTTTGACTCTACTGTTCCAGGAAAACTGCTATGGTTCATTTTTTTTGGTGTTAGAATAATCAGTATATAAGTCTATGTTTGTTCTTCTACAATCATTGTAAAACCTCTTTTTTTTTTTTTTTTTCATATAAAAACCCTTTCAAAATCCCTACTGTCCTGGTTTTAATTTTTGATTAAATAGTGGGAACTGGAAATTTCAAAAGCAGCTGAAAGAGATCTCCAGGGTGCTCCATGTATCCAGCTCTGCTGCCTAAATGACTTTATGGCAATTGTCCTGAAAATGGGATTAGAATGAAAAAAAAAAAAAAATCTCTTTTTATGGTCCAACTTGCTTTATAGAAAATAAATCTCACTTTACGAATCTGTTGAAGTCACTAACAAGCTGAACTGGTACCAGAAGTGAGGCTAAAGAAATAAGATTAAAAATTGAGATGAAAGGGTTCTTTTTAACTTTTAGGTAGCTTTGCTATGGCCACATCTACTTCTTGCATAGTAATTTAGGAACAGCTCATCTTCGTATAGATAAATGGTCAACACAGGTGCATTAATTACGTAAGTCTAGACTATCCACAGGACTGAGTAGCTTTTAGTCCTTAAGCCATATAAACCTATGGAAACAGTTTTTAAAATCTACAAACACTTCCCTGCCTGCCTCCAAGGTTTGTGGTGCTGGAGTGGGTTATATTTTATGTTGCCTGCATGTTTGATCTGTTGACTCAACTTACACACACATATGGACCTGATGTAACCAGGAAGACATATGATATGTTGGGGATACTAGCAAGCTGGTGACAAAATACGTTCATATCCACTATGTGACTGCAAGAATGACCTGTTTTTGAAAGCCTAGGTCTACTTCCACAACAATTATTTTACCTCGATTAGCAGAAAGTTAGTTTCCATTTTTCTCCCATATGTGGTTTTCTCCATGTAAACTGCTGAATTTTCAGAGATATTGACTTCTGGGTTTCCCAGGAATTTCAGCTGGATCCTGGATGCTCAACAGCTCTGCAAAGCAGACCTTAAAGATCTATGGATATTATAAAAATTCCCATTAAGTCAATAGGATCTGAGAGGGAGCAGCAGTCAGCCTTTGATTAGCTTGCCTTTCTACAGAAAAGGTTTCCCTGCTGTGCTGTTTTGTTCCTGCAAACAGATTCATGAAAACAATCCTTAATTTCAGTGGGGCTGCTGTTTGAAGTAAGGATTGCTCAGGTATGTAAAGCTTCTCTGGATCAAATCCTTGGTTGTCATTAAATAAGTAGCTTTGTATACTGTTCTAAGGACCACAGGAGCTCAGCATCAGCAAAAAAATCGCCCACAAGGGTACATTCCCCTCAATTCTTCAAACAATTTAGGTTGAATTCTACTCCTTATCTCAAATAACAGTGACTGTTTACAATTCAAATGTGATTTCTGACAGTATGGTTGCCCAGCAGTTCCAGAGGAAAACATACCAAAAAGTACGTTAAGAAGGATTTAACAACTGTATTTTGCAACGCTTACAGAAAACACAGGTGAATAGGATATTTTATACATCTCCCATTCCTCCTGCCCCTGCTGACAGCAGTTCGTAACTTAACCAGGTGTGTAGAGCTTCATCTATTGCTTATTTCAGAATTTTGAAGAAGTTTGGTTGGCTGCTTGGTTTCCTGTCTGTTGAGAAGCATGCGGCTTACTTCTCTGCTTCATTGAAAAACTTTAAATTTATTATTGGAGAAACCTTAGTTAACTAGCTGCTCTGTAGCTCTTTAAAATTAATATACAAACACTTGCAGGAAGTGATCCATGTATCTCTAGCATCCGCAGAAGGAGTCTAAGTAAAATATGGATCCTATTTGAAAGGTTTTTTTCATTGAGCTGATTGTACATATATGGGCAGTATCTGTCTAGATCCATAGATTAACAGAGGCCTGGCTTCCAGGTACCCTGGTTCCCAGAGTGGAAATGGCAGCCCTGAATTGTTAACCTTATCTTCCTGTGCAGTGCAAGGAAAATTATGGGCCTCAAAATGTGCTTTGTGACTGCCAAACCAGTTTTGTGCTGGACTTCATGCTTCAGGAAACGAATAACTAAGTCACCAGATAGGAAATGTCAGAGAGAGAGCGAGCTACCTGTAAAATTCCACCTCTTTCCAGTTCTTCAGATTCACCAACAGCCTTGACTTAAATACCTACATGAGATGAGGATTTGGAGTTTAGAGCTGTCTCATCTATAATTCTCTGCCATTTTCTCAATGACAAACAACGTGTTGAAAGGACATCATCTTAAAAATTCAAGCAGCTTAAATTGGTCACTCTGACTGAGCATATTACTTTCATGAGGGCCTTAGAAAAAGGTTTTCTATCTTGAAAAAAATTAGTCTGTTCAGTCTAGTAGGAGTCTATATGCTATGAGGAAAATTTCAGTTGACTGGCTTAGCTGGCAATCAACATATCTCATAATTCACACAAAGAAAAAGAAAACAAATCAAGGATGGCTTCTGAGTGCTATTAGCTTTTTTTTGAGAAATATATCACTAGTTGCAATACGTACTTTTATTTTATCATTCTGAAAAGGGAGTTTCTGCTTGTGTCTTCCCCAAAAGAAATGGTCATAAAGGAGATTTCCTACTCTTTAAGATAATTTTGAATATTTTTTCTTTTTATTTACAGTATTAATTTCCTATATTAATTTGTGGGTTGGACTAGATAGCTTTTAAAGATCCCTTCCAACCCAAACTATTCTATGATTTAGGAAACTGATTTATTGTAAGCCATGTAGAAATGAGTCTAAGTCATGCCAGTGCTATAAAATAGGTTTAATTTTATATCTGTCAGCCTAGATTTTGCTCCCTTTAAGAATTCTTTCCTTATGGGGGTAGCTTCTGTGAGAAACTGACAGAAGCTTCCCTCATGTCCGACACAGCCAGTGTCAGCAGCTCCAAGACGGACCCACTGCTGGCCAAGGCTGAGCCCATCATTAATGCCTCTGAGATAACATAATTAAGGGGAAGAGAAAAAAAACCAGGCACATTTTTCAGCTGGAGAGAGAGGAATGAGAAAATGTGAGAAAAACAACCTTTGCAGACACCAAAGTCAGTGAAGGAGAAGGAGGAGGTGCTCCAGGGACTGGAGCAGAGATTCCCGTGCAGCTTGTGGTGAAGACCATGGTGAGGCAGGCTGTCCCCCTGCAGCCCATGGAGGTCCATGGTAGAGCAGATGACCACCTGTAGCCCATGAAGGACCCCACGCTGGAGCAGGTGGATGCCTAAAGGAGGCTGTGACCCTGTGGGAAGCCCACACTGGAGCAGGTTCCTGTCAGGACCTGTGGCCCCGTGGAGAGAGGAGCCCACACTGGAGCAGGTTTGCTGGCAGGACTTGTGACCCTGTGGGGGACCCACGCTGGAGCAGTCCCTTCCTGAAGGACTGCACATCATGGAAAGGACCCAGACTGGAGCAGCTCATGAAGAACTGTCAGTCATGGGAAGGACTCTTGTTGGAGACGTTCCTGGAGGACTGTCTCCCATGAGAGGGACCCCATGCTGGTGTGGGGGAAGTCCTCCCCCTGAGGTGGAAGGAGCAGCAGAAATAACGTGTGATGAACTGACCCCAACACCTATTCCCTCTCCCCCGTGTTGCTGGGGGGGAAGGAGGTAGAAACTGGGGGAGAAGTTAAGCCAGAGAAGAAGGGAGGAGTGAGGGGAAGTGTTTTTAAAATTTTGTTTTATTTCTCATTATCTCCCTCTGATTTGTTTGGTAATAAATTAAATTCTGTTTTCCCCAAATTGAGTCTGTTTTGTTCATGACAGAAATTTGTGAATGTCTCTCTCTCTGTCCTCATTTCAACCCACAAGCCTTTCATGATATTTTCTCTCCCCTGTCCAGTTTAGGAGGGGAAGAGATAAAGCGGGTTTTGGTGGGCACCTTGGATCCAGTCAGTGTCAACCTACCACACTTAAGTTTATCTGATAGTGTCTTTATACTATCTTTTCTGGGAAATAAAAGCTTGGCTTTGGTACTAGATGAGTGTTCATCAGCAGGGTAGGTTGGAGGTCTTCCTTCCACCATTATATAGTGGCTAATGGCGCATAAGTATTACCTTTCTGCTTAGGAGTGTTTGACATCTATTCATCCTGAGAGATGCATTACTTAAATATTACGGTGAAGATATCTCTCCTCAGAACAGGAAAAAGTATTATCATAAAACTCAGATTGAAGCACTGATGTATTTGCCTATTGCCTCAGCCACCTTTTCCGGCAGCATGACTATGCTGCAAACATTAAATTTTCTTTAGGAAATTATTTTTTCTGTCTTTGTCCACACTTTGTTATAATAGGATCCTAGGAAAATCCAGGTTCTCAGGATGTCTCTAATCCAAGCCCCTGCAACAGCTGAAGGTTACCAGGTTACCCAGGCCTTTATCCCATAGGGGCTTTAAACTGTCCAAGAATGGAGATGGGATGCTGATAAACCTGCTTGTTTGCCTGAGTATGGAGATGGTTCACTCTT
>NW_010330898.1:17174-52740 GCF_000700745.2 Antrostomus carolinensis
GCTCCCCTGAGCTTCATGGCCCTTCAGAGCTGCCTCCCCTGGGTTTCCACCTACCTGCTCCTTAAGTAAGCCAAAATCTTTCCTGAAAACTTGGGTCTTTACTCTGCTTCTTGTTTTGTTTTTAGATTTCCTTACACAAAAATTAAACTTTGCTTCAATTACTTCAGGACTTTGATAATATCCTTTTGCTCCTGGTCAATATTAATTGCATGTTTGTGTTAAGCAAACACATACACACATATGTAAAGTCCTACCTTCCCTCCCAGTATCAAGCTGTATGCCAAGAGCAGCTAGACTGAAGCCCTGCATTGTGGGATTGTTGCCCAGCATTTTCCCTGTGGATCATAGGACCTGTGAGCCAAGCAAATCCCTCTCAAATGCTTTTGTTGTTTTTTGCTGGTTTTTTTTGTTTTTTTTTTTTTTTTTAAAGTAATGACGGCTTCAGTTGCAATCTTGAGCAATCTCTTTCTCAAGATTTGTGAGAGGGGAGAAGTGGACCTTGCTTTCATGAGCAGAGTCCTCTTCCCAGTGTTTGAAAGTGGTCTGTCTTCTTGCTGGCACTGTTGTTCTCCATTCCTCAGACAGCAGTTCACTGTAATAAGAGGATAGTGCCCAGTTTGCATATTCTACTAGTGGGGAAGAAAAAATATGCATCACAAATTGGATGAATATATAATAAATAAAACAAACTTCTTAAATAATATATACAGAGACTAAAAACTCTGCTTATTGGAAATTTGTCACTTAGGTAGATAATGCATGTTTTATAACTTTCAGTGAATGTTGTTTTTTCTCTGAGAAAACCATGGGGATTATATACAAAATACTACCTTTGAATGACATTCAGGAAATTACATAAACTAAAATGCCAAAAAGATTTTTTTTTTTTGCATGGAAACTGACATTGTCTCTAACTGACATCTCTGAAAATGTGAATTATTCTGAAACGTCACATTAAAGATAGAACAGCACTACAAACCATGCAGTCTTTCAGTTTTGCTAACTTTAATGAGAGGTTAGCAAAGATTTTTGCACTTAAGTTGTATAGATTAACAAAAACCCATAACCTGTTAAATGGTGTAGAAACTGTCAGTGCTATTTACTAGAACAGACAATGAAACTCCTCCCTCAGTGAAAACTGATCCAGCTCTGGTATTTAAAAATAAAGTTAAGAACAGTGGGTTAAGTGCTAGTTTTCTGTGGAAACTTGATCGAATTTCATATTTGTTTTGCCTGGGGCTCCAGTTTTAAGGCTGGAATGACCACAGCTTTATGGACAGAGCTGAGCACCAGTAGGGAAGAGGGAAGACGTGCTCATGGTCTCACTCATACTTTGGGATTGCTCTGGTCCCAAAGCTGTTGCTGGTGATGCTGCATTAGCTAGAGCAATTAATGAGCGACTGTGACAGGTGAAAACTTCTTTTTCTCGGTGTCCATTTAATGGAATCTATAAGCAGGTGGTTGATGTAATTCTGGAGTAATTCGAGGACTATATCTGATGTGATGTTGATATAAAGGACTGTAAACAAATGTACATACAGTACTACTGATAAGGATTTTGTCAACACGTCTCTAAGATTAAGTGTTATGGTCAGCTGTACAATCACGAGGGTTGTTAACTCGGGTGAGAGCAGCATTGCCCAAAGTATCAGCTGAAGTGGAAGAAAATCTGTTTGTTCTAAGTGTCTCAGCAGCAGACCACAATATACGAAAACTTGGCAATGCTGATCCAACAACATGAGAGAAAAATACATGGGAAACTACAGGGTGTGAGGGGCAAATAGGTGTACCCTTACAAAGGCAGCACCTATTAAACCACAAAATGAAGACAGAAGTAGTCATCATGGTTAAAAAAGATAAGCCATCATGTAGATATGCAAGATAGCGGGCAATCCTAGCCTAGATAATATCCTACAGTAATGGGGAAACAGGCAGATGACTGGAGTAGTATTTTGCCTTCTGTTTTTTTTCTCATGAAATCTTAAGACTCAAGTGTAAACTTTGATATGTGCTACTTCTATCATCTACTGAAGAAACACAGCACTGAACTAAAAAAGCTCTAAAAAGCTCTACTGGAAGAAATGGTTTCCTTTAGAAGGTATTTTTAAGCTGTCTTTGAGTTTGCAGGACTGCGGCATGTGGGCTCCATTTTCATGAGGGTAGTGGAGAGGAAGCCTAGGAAATAGGATTGTTAGAACAAGGAGGAACAGTGCCACAGCTTAGTGAGACTCAAGAAGCTTGGATAATGTGGGCTGAGAAGGTAGGAGCTGCCCTGCATATTCAGCTGTGGAAAACTGGACAGAATTTTGTGAAATGGTAGAAAAGATAGTATGTGATTGCTCTTTAGTACATTTGTTGCTACTTATAATTCTTTAGTTCTCTTTGTTTATTTTTTGTGACATACTGTCATGATTGTAAATAAACTGTCATTCTGACATGGTATCTGAGCATCTTGTGGTTGTTGGCAGACTCCTCACAGAAACCTTACAAGAAATTAAAGGATTGAGTTTCCATATCCCATACTGGGAAGTTGAGGGTTGGACGTGATGAATAGTCCACATGAGAATCCTAGTCCAGCTGCGGAAGTCAGAAAGCTGTCTCCCGTATACCTGTATGTATAAACCACAAGTAATAAAAAAATTACATTAACTGTGATATTAGTTGTTCTATTCAACTGATTAGTAATATCATATTTTGTTTCTGTTAGCAACCTTAGCATGTACAGCATCAGTGTTGGAATGTTCCCCTTGGTTTGAATTACTAAAAATTGGATACTTGGTTGTGCTTTGTGCTAGTAAGTCTTGTAGTTTCTGAAATATCCAAATTCTATTCACAAAAAACAAAAGGTGGGTCTTTCTCATGGCATGTCATTCTTTACACTAAGTATATTTTGGATAAGTGGAAATAAGCTGCGGTTGGCAACATGAAGCTCTTTCCTATTTTCATTTCGGATTACAGGCAGCAGAGAGAGTGCAATTGCATGTAGAAGAAAATGTTCAAATTTCTTTGGGACTGCAGCAACATTCTTTGAATACCTTTGGGCTGCTGTTCAGGCAAAGCCTCTGGGGGATTTTAGCTTTATAAACTGACACAGACCTAGCCAGCACACTATTATTCTGGACGGTATTGTAACAATTCGGAGAAAGAAGCCCATTTACAGCACCTGAAACAAATTAGATTGGTCCTGCAAATTTAAGGGGTTGTTCATCATTCTGTACTGACAGGAAGATCTGGTAACATCTCCAGCTATATGGGCAATTCTTGTCTATGTACAAACACTCTTGATTCTGCTGACACATATGTTTGACTATTCTTTGATTTTTTTTTTTCTTGCAGATAGATATTGGTTGACCTGAGACATCCTCTATGCTGATATTAAAGGAAAATCTAAAATTATTCCTAAAAAAGACAATTCTGTTTCTGACTTAATTTCAGCAGCTTCACCAATTTCCTTTATTGTATCTCCTGCAGTATCCATTTTCACCACCCGCACTTTTAAGGAGTCTAAACATTATGAGGACACTTGCTGCAAAAAGCTTACCAGTAATTAATTGCTAGCTCTTGTGATCACCTCAAATCTGCCTTAGCAATGGGAAAAAGGGTCATTGTTACTAGTAATAACACTGTAAATAGTACCCTTCATTAATTGTCTCTCTTTTGGTAATGTTGTAATGGACATTTCCCACCTCTTCAGGGATGGTAGCAGTGGCAGCACAGTAAAGAAACTGCTGAGAAGGCTTCTGCTCATGTTCATCCCAGCTTGGTATGTGCTGTACTAAGCACAGTCTGTGAGTGTGACTAGCACTTGAAGGAAGACAGGAGGCTGTGGGAAGTCCAGGACCTCTAACTTTCCATCTGACAGAACATTGATTTCATATGGCTGCCTTGGCTCTTTATGCCAGGAAACAAACAAACAAACAAAAAAACAAACCCAAGAAAAACAACAAAAAACCCAGTAATTTCTGATGCTGTTGTTTTTCAGTGGAAAATCACAAGCTAAAGGCAAGATTTTATTTTCTCAGTAAGGAAAAGATTTTACTCTGTGCCATCACTTACTACCTTGTGAAAGTAAAAGTAATGGATGAAACTTCTACATTATCAGAGATGTGAACTGTCAAGAGTTCACATGGAGAGGGGTTTAGAGAGCTCCATCTTCCAGCAGGCAGGGTTAAAGTTGTCCATGACTGTACATGTAGCAGCATTATGAGCTTCCTATTTCTCAGTACAGTTTCCCAAGTTTTCTCTTTCACTTTTGGCCTCTGGAAAGAAAGTATAAAATGCCCTTTCCTTGCTGGCTGTATTTTTTTTTTCTCTGAAGAAGCATCAGATTGATTACTATTTGGCCTACAACACTGTTTCTTTCCCCTTCTGTCTATCAACTCTTGTTTAATGACTTAGTTTGATTGGTGTCATCTTTTGTCAGAATGGGAATCTCACTTTGTAGCCTCTCACATTGAGAACAACTAGAAGTAGCTATGGTCATGCATTTCTTCAGTTTTGTTAGAATGCTATGAGATTTTTGTTATCTTTTTCCTGTTTATTTCATGTTTAAGTGAGACTTATTCACTGGCGTAGTTAAAAATTGCTGTTTTTAAAATATCAAAGGCAGTTCCAGAAAGCTAAAGAAAACAAAAACCCACCAAACCCTAGCCAAAACCAAAATAAACAATTTTTCTGCTTGGGCAATGCATGTAAGCCCCCTTTCTTCCTAAAACATTTATGTTTGTCATTTTACTTTTAGTAGTTTTTATTGCAGCTGTAGTTATTAGCTGCAACAGCAAGAGGACCCCATTAGTTTTGTGTACTCACTGCCCCGTGTTTCAGAATAATAGAAGTAGAGAACACATTGTACATCCTTCCTGGAGCTGGGACAAGCTGCTTTTGGGGTGACGGGGTGTTCATGAGATGCCAAGGAAGTGTTGGAAGCAGCACTTTCAGAAGACATGGGTCAGAAAACAAATTTTACTGTGACTTTTTGTAACTCTCCTTTTGTAGGTGCTGAAAGTATTTAGGCACATTATAAAAGGAGTAGGAATTGTTGGCAGCTCTAAAATAACCAAGGGCAAGAAAGGCAACAGGAATACATTTTCAGAGTTCAAATTATGATGTTGTTTATCCTACACATCAGATCCAGGCCATGGTGCTTTTTCTCCTTCAGGTTTGATATCAAACACCAAGCATTTGAAGCCTTCAGGTAGGAAATACACATATCTACCCTCCAAGATGTGTATGGCATTTTCAAGAACAGGGAGGGAAATCACTTCTTGGTGGGGGCTGGAGGAGCTGCCTCATCCTGGAGCTCCTAGTTGAATTCATCTGCAGTGCTTGGAGACGTGCGGCATTTCTCCCCACAGCTGAGCAGTGAATTTGCAGGCTGTTTTCTGTTGGTAAGGCGAATACTCTTCCCTCTGACGGTTGGAAAGACATCTAGCATGATGAGAGAGAGCCAGACCCAAAGGTCAAAGCCAGTTCTGCAGTCTAAAAGCACATTCAGGTGTGTCCATGTGTTCTCAGGGATCAAATCAAGTGGCAGAAACCATAAACTTTCCTACACAAGAAGGAAACCAAATTTGTTCGATTTGAGAGAATATCTGTTTCTCAGTGCTCCTGGACAGAGGTGGATGTTGAGCTGCGTGTAATAATTGAGGTCTATGAGACAGAGAAATGTAAATGAAATCCTTTACTGTGACATCTGAAGAGGGGTAAATCAGCATCTCAGGTTATTTAATGCTATTATCAATGAGATGTCACCGTTCTAGCAAGGACTTAAACTGTGCTTCAATTGGTAAAGCATGCCCACAGAAATGCTGGTGTTTTACAGAAAGGTGAAAAACTTTAGAAATGCCAGGACCTCTCCTCCCAGCTTTTTTCTTCCCTCAGATGGTACCCAGCCAAGAAAATATCCTAGTATATTTTTTTACCTTTGAGGAAAAATGAAGTTGTTATGGATCCACAAAACTCACTTTGACCCATAAGGAAGAGCAAAAAAGGAATATGATTTCTTGAAATGTTTCTCAAAACATCTGCCAAAAAAATCACATTTGGAAAAAAAAGGAAAAAGGAAAAATTACTAAATTCTGGGACACTAGTAAAAAAGGAATAATTTTTTAGGAAAGAGGAGGAAAGAGAAAGTGGTAAATTTTAGTGGCTTTGAAAGAGAGAAATTGTTTAATTAAAATCTGTTCTAACCTTAAAATTTCCATATCCTGGAGGGGTGACTTAAGGCAGAGATAAGAAAGCGGACATTAGCAGAAAAGCCAAGGACAGCTGGGAAGTGAGACCCACTCTTGAAAAGTGTTCTTATGGTTGGAGGATTGACTTTCTCCAAATGACATGGGGAGCTCCAGATTTATTCTCTCTCACTGGCTGTCATGAAAAATTTGCTTCTGTTTTGCAGGTCAAAGGCTGTCTTGCCAGCTCTGCAAATCTAATGGAAAATTGAGATGTTTTCTCTCTGTTGCCTATTGCTAGAGTTGTATGTCCTCCTGTTAGTGCACACTGGGCAATTATGTTGATGATGTGTCAAAACTGAATTTGTCTTCCTGATGCTTATCTGTTGAATAGTTTGCATATTTGTAACATTAGAGTTTTTGTTAGAAATATTACTATGAATGGTACATACCACTTACATTCTCAGTTTCTCAGTGAAATGTTTATGTCTTTATACCTTTACTTAACATACAAACTCCACTTTCTTACTTTGTGCAACACAGACTATTCCCTCATTGAAAAGAAGCTCTTGAAGACAAGAGACAGCTGGAGGAAATTACATGAGTTTCTAAGTTAATGCGATTATAAATCTGAGTGCAGAATCTAGAGGACTGGAAAGTGTCCTGGAAGACTTGAATACTTTGCATCACGAGAAGTCAGTCAGAAAAATAAATACAAAAGTCAATTGTGCCAAGTGTACATTTACCAGTACTTGCACCTATTAAGAGACCCATGCTCTTTTGCTCTTATGTCCAACATTTCTTGGTGGGCCCGTGCACTCCAGCTGAACTGTTCCATGAGTATCCAGATGACCTCATCCTCATATGCCTTCACTTAAAAGACAGCTTAATTACGAAGCAAAAATATTCTCAAGTGTTCTTGGGTAGATACTGTGAATATCTCTGTATGTTTTTGAGTAGGAATGTAAATTATTTACTCCTTTATATAAGTTGTTAATAAGGAGGAAAATAATACAAATAGAAAAGAATTTAGTCAATGAAACAATAAATTCCTATAAGCAAAACAAAACTTAGTGCTGAATTTATAAATATTGTTGACTGCTACAGAAGCGACTGCTGGTTGTAATGAAGTCTTTAGTATGAGGTCAATGCTGTGCACTTGCCCTTGAAAAGTCTGTATAGTATGCATTATATTTCAAGAGTCTATAGTGACAAGGAGGTTCAAGTAATTCTGATTTCCTATCTTAGCACATTCTTTGCCAGGTTTTAAATCACAATAGGTCTTGATTCAAAGAACTTTAACTGCTGAACTCTGGCTAACTGTCCTTGTGCCTTACTAAGCTTAGAGGTGACTAACTAAAGCAGACTTGAAATGGTGAATACTTTAACAAAACATTTTTGACAAATGTCTTCCTGCAAAGAAAATTCAGCAAGGATTTCTATGTGTTTTTTGTTTTGAGGGATTCTTTTGGCAGGGGGAGAACCTATAAAGTTTATTTCATTGTGAGAGGGAGTTAGGCAGGGAGAGAGGGGGCTTTTACTTTAAACATTCATGCCTAGATTCAGAGTGGGAAAGCATTCAGCACCCATCAATCCACTTTAACACTGACTACTGTCAAAATGACTTCTTCAGGAACTGATAGGTCCTGAACTCTCCTGAAAATCTTATCCTTAGAGAACATTTTGCTTGTTGGTGCTTGAACAGAACTTGTTGTCAACGTGCACACTTTAAGTCTCCAGCTCCCAACACTCTGTCTTTTCAGAAGCATCACTTTGCGTGTGACTTTCCTGTAACCTCTTTCACCATTCTTCAGTGCATATTTGACATCATTCATATTTCATTGCGACAAGCTCTCTAAATTCTAATACAGAATACTTTTTAAAAACGTCCTTCTGTGTGATGGTTATCGAGTTTGGGAATCATCATTAACTTACTGTAACTTAATTCATTAAAATGAATAATACATACTTTTTTTGGTAAATGACAGTGAAATATTTAGTCTTTTTCCAGGCACTAGTATTTCGCTGGTGGCAATATATCTTCTGATACATACCACATTTATATTCTTATTTATTTTCCTTGGAAATCAATCCTACTGGACATGTTTGCTGTACACTGCACAGTGTTCTTTTGGTTGGGCTGCACTCTGAATCTCTTCCCTCAGATTTTTAATTTTAGGTTCTTTCAGAATCAAATTGTGATTGAAAATGATACTTTCAAATGCACAAATATGTTTCATTGGATGTTGCCTGACATAGCCAAATGTAAACACAGAATAAACAGAGGCAGTGCTCCTATTGCAAAATATTTCCAAGGTTACAATGTGCATAATGATCTCTTTCTTTCTTATATCATGCCCTTCATGTTGCAAAAATGGTTTGGAATATTTCTTTGGTCCTCTCTGAAATGAAAGAACACTAACTGTAGCTCTCTTCCTGATTTACTAAACACTACCATGTTTTGTGCAATGGGCTGGAGACTGCATATATTTTCAGTCCAATTACTTGTGCAGCAGCAGTTCAGCGAGATACTCAAATGCTCAACGTCAAGTACATGAGCAATTTCATTTCCTGCCTGCATTTTACCCTGGCTTCTCTTCTGCCTTGCTGAGATTTTGACACATCGTTTTTGTGTTGTGCTAACTGTAGCCACAGTAGCTAATTTTAATTATTTGAGATCAGTATGTCAATAAGGCTAAACTCCTATTGCCAGTCAACACCTGAGATATTAAAAATGCTGGCAAAGGAAATAAGAGACAGAGAAATTTATAACATGTTTAGTTAGAAAAAAATTCAGGCAACTAATAATAAAAATATGTGGCACTGACTGAGGACTTGATGCACTACAGGTAAAACCAAAGGCAGGCACTCCCAGTTTTAATGTTGTATCTACCCCAGGAAGAAAAAGGGAAGCAGAAGGCTGAAGGACTGAGCTGAGATGGGTGAGATGGGGAGAAAGACAAGCTAACATCTCTTATAGCAGAGGTAGGAAGGACAGTCACAGTTACTGTGGCTTCTTGCAGGAAAAGGCATGAGGACTTTCTCTTTTCCCTAGCCACAAGTGGTACCAGGCATAATGTGGACTCCCCTCTTGGCAGCTTCAAGTCTGCCCTTTGACATGGGAGAGCAAATTAAGGAGCACATCCCTAAGTATCCTACCACCAGAGAGGATACTGCAGCCCTGAGCAGTTCCCTGCCTCTGTCAAAGCATATCCTGATGTGCATCAAAGGAGCAATCAGTACACAGACACTTGCACTGCCACTCTCCATCCCCTGCTTCTGGGACAAAGGCTGATGTACCAAGCAGGACCTGCACAGTGGTAAGAAATGTGTCTCTGTCAGCTATTAAAAACTCTTCTTTTTTTGCCCTCAGTTCAGCTACACTGAACTGATGCACTACATTTTTGAAATACACAAACTGCATAGATAAATCATTCCTGTGTAACTGCACTGACTTGTATCAGCTCTCAGCCCTCCACAGTGTATTTCTGAGTCTCCAGAGCTGCTGTTAGAATTACAGCTAAGTCTAACAGAAAACAGTCTTTGAATTAGATTATGTTTGTGTTTATTATATACTTTTAAAATTCTAGGTCATGGACAATATCATATGTCAGCAAAAATGTAGTTTTTATTTAAAAATCTTGTTCCTCGTTCTGTGCTTTTAACAAAATATGTTTTAATGAGTTCTTCCCTTCTACACAAGGATTTCTTCTACAGAATAAATTTGTCCAATCTGTGGCTGATCCTGTGGTCTAGTGTTAGCTATGAAAGGTAACACAGAAAACTCCGTGACTGATTCTTCCAGATCCATTCCCATACCATGCTAAAAGCAACTTCACATAGCCTATGGGATTGTTGTGGGAGGCAGTGAAGGGTGAGGGGACCTGGAGGCCTGAACACCTTGCACTAATCTTGACAGCAATCCATAGTGTAAAAGGAGCAAACCAAAAATTGCTGGTGTGTTGCTGCCTGTTCACCTTTCGCCGTCCCACTGCTGGTGACTGCTGTAAGGGATGCCACTGCTTTTCTGTTTCCTCTTGGCCTTCTTTCCAACAAATCACATTTAGGGATCTGAGCAGTTGACTTCTGGCAGCAACTCCAAGAGATAGAGTTAGGTGTAATGGAGAGCTATATTTTCAGAATATTGAGTAACAGGTGACCTGAATAAAGTAGGTTCAGCTGTGATTTTACATTCAAGCTCATCTAACTCTGGCTACTGTCACACTACTCTTTCCACAGCATGAAATTGGAAGAATATCAATGCAGTGTAGCTCTTTGGCCCAAATTACTCGTCTAACACTAGTGCAGTGGGCAGGGAAGGATGGGAGAGGAATGGAACCACCCTTTACAATGGCCCTGTAGAGACTGCTTAATACAATTGCAAAACTGCATCCTCAGTTACTTGTACTGACTTTATCCAAAGTCCCTGCTGCTGAGCAACTGCAAGGTTTGCAAAGTGATCATAAGATAATATGATCTGATTCTGTAATGGCCAGTACTAGTGAAACGATCGTGCAAAGTAGAAAGCAGGGAGTAACTGGCATCTTGCTTTCAGGTTCACTTTTTAGTTGGATAATCTGCCTTTTTTTTTTTTTTTTCCCCCCACCCCCATCATAGCTGCATGCACAGGCAACTGATAAAAAATATTTAAAAGATTCAAAGAACCAAACTCAATAACCTTTGTTAGGGCTCAGGATGGAAAAAGACCTTGTCCTGCAGACCTTTTACAATGAGATTCAGTAAAAGGACAGCAGCATTAGCACTGATGCAGTGGAAATACAAGGAAACTGTCCTTGAAAATATGTGTTTCAGTGTCAGGGGTGCAAGTGCAGCAGTATTGTGAACTTATATGGTAGAAGAAATCTAAAAAGAAATTAATTAACCAGAAAATAGTTTGGAGTTTGGGCTGGTGCTCAGAGCAAGGTAAAGGACCATGAAGGGCCGCTGCTTACATGGTAAGAAAATGACTTGCACATTGTAGGAAAAATAGTATGCGATTGTACCTGGTGTACAATGCCATATATGTGTTTAAACAGAGATTGTACAGTTTTAACTTTGATATTAAAAAAAAATAACCAGCATTATTAGCATACAATTATAATAATAGTTTCCTGACAAATAGGGGCTGTGTTTGTGACCTATAATGCTGCAGCACTCAGAGCAGCAACATTTCCATTTCCCTGTAAAAGCTGCTTGCAATAGTGCTCTGGAATGTCCCATGCTGTGCCACGGTGTGGAGTGCAGTGCCGAATCCAGCTGTATCACAAAGCTCCTTCCTTGTGAGCTGTCCCAGCCAGCAAACTGAACATGGCAAGGGCTCATCCTCTGGGCCACAGCTCTGCTGTTTGGGCAGATTTCTCTCTAGATCAGCGTAGTTGCATGCAAAGTGGTTATTGGGACTACTCTCTGGCCTGTGTTAAAATACAGACTGTGCTTGGGAGTTGATTTATCCACAGCTGAAACTTCTCTAGGACCATATAATTGTTCCCACTACACAGCAGAACTGACTGAAATGGAGTATTACCCAAATAGCACAGCATGAAAGCCCAGCTGATAACATAGTTTTCTCCACAGTACCAGTACTTTCAAACAGCCATGAGAACTATAAAAGCCAGGAGTCATCAGTAACCCTTAGTTTACATTTCAGTTGAAAAATGAGCCCTTCTGTACTTTGTGCTAAGCTGAATCATTTAGTCGATAATGAAGAATGACACCTATCGAATCACTAATGCGGTTCCTGCAGGATCTCTTTCTCTCCCTTATACACTGACCAGGATCTCTCTCAGCATTGGAAGTTACCTAAACATGTGCTTAAGACTCTCTCAAAGTTAAGCACGTGCTTAGGGGTGCTTTCATGTGTAGAGATAGCTTACAGACTGAAAATCAAGACTCAGACAAGTTCATATCCCTGAGTTGCATTGCTCCTAGCTATAATTTCATATAATTATGTAGAAGTAGTTTATCAATAATTCAGTTTTTCCATTAGTTTTGTGGTAAGGTGTTAATAGAGTTAACTGAGTTAATGCATGCATAATTTATCAGTCTATAAGCTGAATAGTTTAAAACACAATATTCAGACTTACCATGATTGTAGCTTATAAAATGTGTTGTCTATAATGGCTTACAAAATGTGCTGTCTGCATTGGCTCTAGAGTAGCTGAAAAACTGAGCTTCTGTAAAGCAATGCAGAGGAGAAAGTACTATGCCCAGGGTCTATACACAAGCAAGATGGGGAGGAGTGTTGAGATTGGGCTGAAAGATACCAGTGGAAGGGTGTGTTTCTGGAAAATGCGCATGAAGTATTAAATCCCAATCTTACCATTGTGTTACTCAGTCTTCAGTTTAGTCTGAAGAGCTACCCTTTTCCTCTACCTTTTTTTCAGAAAGGAATCCCAGTTATACAGTTGAGCTATGAATCCCTCTTAATCTGGGGGAAGCACTTGCCAGGAATATTCAAAATAAGTTCTGCCTGCAGTATGTACCTCATTTGCAGTGTTTTTGTAACAAATAGGATCATGTCTACAGAGGAAATTAATTAGACGTATCAATCACACTTCTGTTTTACATGAAACTAACTAAAATTAGTGGAAGTTCCTGGAGGTCAAATAATACCAAAAATAATACAAAATAATACCAAATAATACCAAAACCTGAAGTTAAAGTTTAAGCATACACACTTTCTTTTATAAAAGCATGGTCCTGAAGTTTAAATGCAACTTTGAATCTGAAAGACATTCACTGAACTTAACACTTGTTCTGTTAAATACTCTGCAACCTATTTATTTATTCTATTTTTGCATTTCAGATTGTGATCCTAGTTGCTAAAAACAAAAAGTAGGAAGACAAAGCATTTCAGAATCTTAAAGAGTTAAATTTAAATTTAGTTTGAAAATGCAGACAGGGTAGAGGGAAGAAAGACATTTTTCTGTACTAGTAGGAACAAACATTTTTTCTACTGTCAATTTTTTTGTGGTTTAGTTCTAATGAAATCTCCTACTGCCTTCCTTTTTTTCTTTTTCTTTTCTCTTTTTTTTTTGGTTGGATTTCTGAATTGAATATTTTTTGGCCTGACAATACCAGAACTAGAGGCCACTGTCTAACACAGATGAAACAAACCTACTTTCTCTGTTTTCTGATAATTTAAATACTTCCTTTTAGTTTAACCAGGGAAGCAATAGATGAGACAAACATTGTAGTATAAACACATAATTACTTGCTGAGGCTCGCAATGGTGGCAGCTGTTAATGTGTTTTGCAGTCAGAAAGAAGCATTACTGAGGAAGGTTACAATCAAACTATCTGTGTTTCAAATCTGTACCTCTCGTTCCAAATACACATTTAATGAGTGAGTACTAAAATGCCTTACCTACATAATTTTGTGCTTGTTTGATTTTTACAAAATTGGTTGTCAAGGAAGACTAGAATGAGCCACAAGAAGACTAGGGAGGCTGGACTACAGCCACAGCTATAGCACTGGTGACCACGGTAAATGATCTGGAAATCTCAGCAGCACTTGCCAGGGTTGCTCACCACTAAGCAGTGTTGGCACAAGCTCCTCAATGTCTTAGTTTAAAATCATATTTTAAGTTGTGCATCTGTTAATTTTATGACAAAATGACTCTAGGGGGTTAACTTAAAAATAATAACTGCAAGTTTGTTTTCCACCAGATCATTTACTTCCCTGCTAGGCAGTTGTTTTCATTCCTGTTATTGCTCAGGGCTGCTGCTGGCAGAACCTGCAGGAGCTGCAGCTCTGAAACAGGCCAGGTGCTGATTAAAGAGCTCCTGCTGATGTATTCCTGCAGAATGAAAGAGGACACATTATTTATTTATAGTGAAAGAAGGATGGTTGGCCATCCAAAAAACCTTAGCATCACCTACACACAGTATTTTTCTTTCTTTGTGGTTTGATACCTAACACTACACACCATTTTTCAGTTATGTCTGAAATGTGAAACCTCTTAATGTATGAAGGCAGAAGGGAGAGATGGGCCATACTTATAAGTAGCTGCAATATATCAAGTATATGTTGATTTTTCACTCTTGCTCTACTCTGAGCAACTGTAGATTGTTCTGTTTGCTTTATTTGGTGCTGCTACCACTAAGAAATATTTCCAGGCCAGGTAATGTTTCAGGCAAGATAAGCTATCTGGAAGCCATACAAAGCCAATACTTGGTTTCCTGAAGCAGGTGATTCCCTTATAAAAGTAAAAGAATATATGGCAATAGCAGGATGCGGATCCCATCAAGCTATTTCTTAAAAAAAAAAAAAAAAAAGGAAGGATTTTTATGCACGTTGAAAAGAAAAAGTCCTAGTACTGGGGATTTATATTAATTGATGCATCTGTTCAAAGATACAGCTTGCACTGTAGTTGCCCTAATCTTAGAGAAAAATACATGTTTTCTTTATTCTTGTCCCCCAAGAATAATTAAGGTAACTGGGCAGTAAAGTGGTTTCCAGTTAACCATGGTGTACAGCTGTTTTGGGAGATGTTTCTGAGGGGAGTTTGGGAGCTGCAGGTTCATTCAGGACCTCCTGGAAAGAGCAAAGCAGTTTTAGAGTATTACCTCAGACTCTGGATTTAGTGCTGGCTTCTTACCAGGAGAGGCTGGGGAAAAAAATTTGCAGGATTTGAAGATCCTTGCCTTTTATTCAGCCATAATTTTAGCCATGTGAGCTCACAGTGTTTCAAATGACAGAGGGCTTGGTATTTATTCTTATGCTATTTAGTCAAACTACAAAGTCGTGGAGACAGTTAAACTGGCCTCATGGCTTCAAAAATCCTTCTGCCCTTCAAAAATCCTTCTGCTTTTCAAAAATCCTTCTGTCCTTCTAGCACTTCCTAGCCACACGGGATGGAATTCAGCCAATTTGCACTGGCTTTGCACTGGACCCTCTGATGCATTCCACAGGTAATTAAAACAATAACTCTTAGTTTAGAAAGAAGAAGATAAAACAAGAGATCACATGAGAATAGCATCACCATGTGCTTCTTTAGGACAAAGTGTGCTCTTGGTGTCTCTGATTTTCTTCTTGTTCTGTGGAGGAAGGTTCCTAGGAAAAATAATTTACTATGTATTGTGTATGAACACGTGATACATACCTAATGCAATATACATTATCTTCAATAGAATGCCTAAAGATGTGGGTAAATTCCAGAAATCTGTAGCACAGGTTCATTTGTAATAGAAAATCTGCAGGTTACACAGTACATCTTTATTATTGATCTATCTGCTGCTTAATACGTATATTAAATACTCATACTGAATTGCCAGTGAATCTGGAGTCTGAATGATACTACTGTCACCTTCTGAGTTTTGGCCAGTTAGTCATTATTTTAAAAATTTCAGCCTGTTTTCAGTAATTCTATTAGCCTGTGATGTCTGAATGAAGAATATGCTTAATGGTCCAAACACACAAACTGAGAGTTGCTCTCTCTTTCGTTTTGTCTGGGTTAGAATGGGCAACACTTAATGTTTCCAATTAAGAAAAATGAAAACAACTGTTTTTTATGGAAAATACATCTTTGATAGCAATTTAAAAAAACCCCGCCCATCATTACATTGATCAATGGACTTAAAAAAGTAAGGAAGTGAGTTTGGATGTGCCCACTTCCCTGCTGTCACATATACTTTCTCAAGTAATCTATTGGTAAAGTACATTATAGTTAGGTTTCAGAAAACATGTGTAATACATCAGAAGCTTCATAAAATGTACTATGAGGAAGGTCACCTATTTTTGCTTAGCAACTGGAATAAAGTTTCAATTTTTAAGTTGAAAGGAGGATTTGTCCTTGTAACTGTTACTTGACATTTGTTAAACAGATGAACTGAAGAGATACAGAAGGCAACCTCAAGTCACACAGTGTCAGTGTCAAGGATATTGTAAAAACCAATATTATAGAACTATAATCAAATGGAATGGATCTTGAAACAGATAAAATGGTCATAAGCTGTGTAACAGATTATTTGAACAAAATTTTACCATTTCTTTCAAAAATGTCTGTAGATGGAATTCTGTGAGTGAAGCTAGACTTGACATTGTAAACATTTTCTGTTAAATCTTCTAATTTCTTGAATTGTTTTATATCTCACTGAAGTGGAAATAGAAAAAGTAGCCATGGATCAGCAAAGTCTGATCAATAAAGAACACTGGTGTCTCTATAAAGAGTTATTTTTATTGTTACTGTATATTTGTATAAGTTATTCTCACAAAGTTACTGTTTGAAGCTGCAGAGAATCCACTTTTCTGACCATATAAATTTGGTTGTGGTTTGTTGTTGTTTTTTTTTTTCCCTTTCTAATTCAGGTGTATTTTGATCTCCAGTTAGTATAAATAACATATTTTTTTAGTGGTCTTAAACACTGTATATTTATTACTGAGTAAATTAGAGCTGCTCAAATATTCAAAGAATTGAATGTACTACTAATGTGTTGGTAATACAGCCATTGAACAATTAACTTCACATGTTTTTAAACTTTTACTAGCTTGCAATTGCTCTAACTGACAGAAGAGTCCACATGAATGTACTGTAGAAACTCCAGTGTTGCTTATAATCAATTGAGTTTTAATATTCACTGGAAATTACAGAAAACCCTGTAGTGTATGTGCATGCAGGTATGCTCCCATTGAGCTATGACTGCTTATGCAACCATGAGACATGAACAGAACTATCAGTGTTTCTCACACTTCTTCAATTCTTCCTCTCATTGTTACAGGTGTTGTGCCTGTCTCCAATTAAAGACAAACAGAAAAGGATTAAACTTCAGACACTAATCAGTAAGAGTAGTAGTTACTTTGGGACTGTACACAAAGAGATGATTTTCACTCTGCAATCTTCTCTTTCTCTCAATGTAGTGGTTGTAAATTTTGTCCTTAAACTGTATATATATATTTATACATTTGACACAGCTAATGCTAGCATTTTCTGTTAGGCAAAATTTCATGCTATGTTTTACGATGTATGTTATCCCTATTCTTTTACTATATATGACTCTGTTACACTCAATGCATAGCTCCAAAATCTTGCAAATGTTGGAATAGTCATTTCTTGTTAGTGGTTTTTTTTTTTTTTTAAATAAAATTCCTTTTGCCTAATTTATCTTTGTCATTAATCATTGCAGCTGGCTTCAGTGGTATATTAGGTGTATTGATGATGCTTTTGCATAGGGACCCCTTAATTATGTATTAGAAAGCACCTCATGCAGATAAAGTCGAAAATCTCTCCTTTTTCCAATGAAAATCATATTTGGCAGTTTGGGAAAATGGTTGTTTTTGTATTTGAGCATTTCTCTTTAGTTTGTAATATTTGTGCCATGTGAATCCTCATAAGAAAATCCTCTTTGAACATGGCTAAATTCTAACCCAAAGAACTTGTTGTGCCCATGCTTCCTATAAAATTGCCATGTAAACATTTTTGTTTACGGTTCACTAGGGGTTTTCATTGTCTTACTACTGCTACTGTTATTATTCTGAGTTCACCTGAAATTATGACAGTGAGTTTGACTAGGAAATCTGAAAATGAATGTGAGGGAAGTATGGTTATCATCTGCTGATCATCTTTAAATTGGTCTGCAAGATCTCTCATAAAAAAAAAATCTTACCCAGATATTAGAATGAAATAGTGAATTTTCTTTGTTGTTTTATCATGCTGCGAAGAATATTAAGAGTTTATTTGCTGTCACCAGTAATGGTGACTTCATTCTATGCTGAAGAATGTAAGTCTACAGGGAGTACTTGGGAAAAAAAAAAAAAAAAGCTCAGATTAAACTAACTTCACAACAAGCACCTTATATAATAAACTACTGATAATGAACGCTTTATCTATACTTTTTAGACTCTATTTTCTTCCCCCTATTATTTATTTTAAACAAAAAAAAGGAAAAAAAGGAAGAAAAAAGAACTGTAATGAAATGATGAGGCATGAAGTAAACTTCATTCCGATTGCCAATATGTGTATGTTTGTATTTTAGCTAGTGTACAGACAAGTGTTCCATGCTTTTACTGTTCCCAATGCAAAATATTTTCTAGACAATTATAATTAATACTGATTGTGCATCACTGTTAATGAAAATCAACAATTTGTTGTTTACAGTGACTGTACCTGAGTGTTTTTCTGTGGCTACAAAATTCAGCTTTTGCAAAATAAACTTTTTTTAATCTTCATATGGAGAGCAACATTAAGCTGACAGTTAAGATTATATGTTTCTAACGAGTTCTCTTTTCCTTCTTTGCTTTCTGTGATATGAATTGTTTCAAATGCAATTAGAACATCATCATAAATCATTGCAACTTTTACTGTCACAAGCACCATGCTCCCATGTGACAATGAATATTCAGATTTTGGGGGCTGTACTGTATTCAGTATTTATACCTTTCAAGCTGTCCACATTAGGTCATTTACCGAGTTTCATTTAACCTCAAAATACTTTTTTCAGTAATCTGACATTTGACATTTCGATAAAGTGCTCCACTCACCTCACTGACACTTTGCCTTTATACTTGGAACACTGTTCGTACATGTGTCCTATTAAGAATCTGTTTCTAGTGTGCTAAGCCACCAGCAAATTTTCTCTTCCTGAGGAAACTTGTATTAAAATAACTTTATTTTATCAATTTCTCTCATGTAAAGTACCTGTGTTTATAAGCATGTTCTGTTATGTAGTCAATGTTATTATCAATTTAAGTTCTCTCTTGCCCTACAGATCCAGCCAGAGGTTTCAAAAAACATTGCTGGCTTTGGACAGTCAGTTTTCTATTTTTGTTTCAGTCATGTTATACTAACACTAAATATAGCAGCCCATTAGGTAAGATCTTTAATGAAACTAAAATTTTCTGAAAAATATCATCATGACCAACAGGCACATTGACTTGGATATTAGACATCTTTTATCTGTGTCTGGTAGAACTGATACATAAGGAATATATTTCATTTAAAACAAAGTAGTCATAGAATTAGAATGGTATTCATTCCAGACATACAAAATGGGCACAGATAGACGTAAGTATGGAGTAGGAGAGAAAGGACCCCTGATTCAACTACTGAAAAATGCATAATACACAGAAGACAAGGAGCTTCCCAGACACATCAAAAAATTATATCCTTCAGAAAGTATCCCAAGGATGCCTAGGCTGTGATAGATCTTGTGTCTTAGGCTCCTGTGCTATATCCCATATTCCTTGTGACTGTGTGGTGATTTTTGAGCCTGCAATAGCACAATATTTTATTAAGAACTGCAGCTTATGACAAATGCTAAGTTCTTGGACTTTCATCCATCATCTTCTTCAGAAAAGCACTTTAAGGAACACCTACAGCTGAACTTTCAGAGAATGAAATCATTAAAGATTCATATATCCCCAAGTTTTAATCTAGTTTGGACTGTTGACCTTTATTTATTCAATTGCAAGGATTTCTCATCTTAGAGCATGCTGACTTACAAAAATTGCTCTTGACCCTAACTTGGAAAAAAGTAATGTAAACTTCTTTTACTGCAACCCACTTTCTGAAGGAGTCAAAAAGTCTGAGCAAATTATTCCAGTACTGGGGCAGTGTGTGCCATGCTCATCTTTTTCTATTAATGCTAATTTAAGTGAAACTCAAAGGCAGCTCCTATGTGGGGGATGGAAGACCCATCCCCACATGAACTTCATAATGTCCTGCTATGTCTTTCTATGTCTTATTTCAGGCTGACTTTGGGGTTTTGAGGCAAAGTATGGGCAGTACATGTGCCAGCACCAAGCCTGGCATCACCATGCATCTGAACAGGAAAGAGCCTCCACCTGTGCTTCTGGCCTTCAGGATTATCCCATTACTAAAAATTGTTAGAGCTGCCACTGAGGCTGGATATTTGCTCAAGGCATCCAAAACCTCATGCAGAAATCTTTATAGTGTGATTGCATCTTTTAAATTCAGAGGACTCTGTTTATAGCAGTCTAGCAAATGGTCTGATGTACGCATGCTGTTATTAATACAGAATCAGGATTAGAATGCTGACTTGATGATCATATTAATTATAGTGAGAAGTGTTGCCTATAGGCTTGCTAAACCATGATGCATACTGTTCATGCAGGATCACTGAGCTGGTTCAGTGGACTTTGCAGCTGCTATTTAAGAAAGAAGTTTTGTAGTAACAGTAATATTGTCAATTACCCCATCTGTTTCATCAATGTATGCAGAGGGAGTGGCTACCCAGAGTAAAGCTGTTCAAACACAAATCATAAAACCATCTTTTACAACTAAGTCACTTAGTGAGTCTAGCTACATAAAAGATAGCAGACAGACAAGTGAAAATAGAGCCAAAAATACAACATCCAGATAATTCTTATATCCTTTTGTTCCCATCAGAATATATTGCAACTAGATATTTTAATTTCTAGAAGCAGTTGTTTTTGGAAAGAACTAATCCCAAAAAGTTAGAAAATTTTAACAGGCAGAAATTTAAATGGCATCAAATTCAAAGCCCTTAATCCTGGCATCTTAGCAGAGAAAGCTTATTTTAGTTCAATACTACCCTTTGGTCAGAAGCTGTGTCACTGTTTCTCAACTAAGACTCTCTTTTCTCCACCACAACTCTATATGTCTTATTCTGTTGATGCTTGATTGGATGCATAATTTCATTGAAGCTTATGAAGGTCATTAGTGAGAGACTAACATGGTGAATCAGGTCCTTCATCTGGATGTCTGTCTATTGCTGTCTCATTGCCAAATTCGTTTTTACATTCACTGTGACTCCTAATAAGTACCTTAGTCTTTTCTTCCTTGACTATTACAGTGCCTTCTTGTAAAACCTCCTAAAATCCTACTTTCTAAATGTCAAGAGGTCCCAGCTGATATCTCATTCCAGGAAACAGGATCATCCACTATTACCTTGGTTTCCTATTCATCTTTAAGGGCAGTTAAAAAAGACCTTTCTATTTTTAAAAATGATTATGTTTCTATGCCTATGTACAGAACCACAATGGTAATGTGATTCAGTCCTCTCATTTTGAGAACAGGCTTTTATACCCTTCATCCCCTAAGTCTCTGTATCTTTTTTCTTCACCTCATCAGAAAGTGATCAGTGATATTTAGCATCAAAAGTCTAAAAGAAAGGTCAGCATGTGGATTGTATGGCACAATAAGAATTAAAACCTCAGAATCAAAACAGCAACATTAAAATCATACTTTTGGGGGGCCTGATGTACCTGATGTACCCCTTAAGAGCAACATCACTTTGCTCAACAGATCTGTCTTTGTATCTATCTTTGTAAACTCATGGCACATCATTTTAATTATCTCTGGGTTGAACAAATAACCTAAATGAGAAAAACAAGTATGTATAAACCTTGTTGCCTTGTGCTAAATCCAGAGAGCCACAGCATTTCTAACTCCTTGCAGCAACTCCTCTATAATAACTTTTCTGAATAGGCTTGTTTGATTTGCAACCTCCTTGAGCTCATGCTAAGGCCAGCTGTCCTTGTCGTCTAATCAAGCCTCCTTAACAAGTCATCTGCTTTGTTCAAGGCTCCTTGCAGCAAAGAAAGAGCTTCTTGGATCCTGTGAGTTTTTCATTATTCAGCTGGCACTGCTTCTTTGTTTGGAAAGGGGGTGTAATCGCCATGAGGTGACTTTTCTGCAAAGGAGACAGCTGCTCACAGATCCTAGCTTGACAGTCGTGAACTTTTTCTGTCATAGCCCCTGTCTGCTTGTTTCAGTGGCTGCATCATTAAATGACGCACCAAATGTATGCATCCACATAAAGAATAATCTGTAGTCATGGGAACTTAATCAGATAACATTTCCTGTTGCTAACCTTCAATGCCATACAAATAAGTCTTTCAATTTTGAAATGTATCAGCTTGCATTGTCTGTATCACTAAACATTTCATATCAGATATGTTATTTTCATTCCTCACAAATATGCCTATGATAGTAATTTGAGTCACACTCTGAGTTTTAGCAGGCTCACAGACTCATGCTGGTGAATTGCATATTTCCTTGTATCAGTCTTAATTTCTAGTGTTGGCCTTTGTTGATTTTTAACTGTGTTTAATCAATTTATTTTTAAATTTTGAATATCAGGAGTGACTCCAGAGAAAATTTATTGAATTTATAACAGATTTTTTAAAACATAAGAATATACAGATTTTACAAATCAGCCTCACCAGTCTATTATTCCCCATGGGAATGCTTCCAAACTAAACTTCTCTCTTAAAATTCAAGGGAAAGTGTTTTCCTGTTTGTGCTAGCATAAATAGAATCATGGTACTGCATATTTTTGTTGTGCATTCAAGTCCACATGATTAGATGTATCTGGTTTGATGTATTTCATAGCCACAGTGGCTACATTTGAAGACGTAAAATTGAATAAATAAACTCAATGGCACAAAAAGGACTTGGTCTTGATGAATACCTCATTTTTCTACAAACGTTATGTATGACTTTAAATTGAACCTTGTCATTGGTTCATCCGCACTTGTAAAGTTCTGTAAAACTGCAGTTACAAAAGAACAGCAGTGATCTTTCAGCAGTGTAAGAGATGTTACCTTTCTCCATATATCATGGAAACTGCTCGCTGGTCCGAAATTGCTGGAGTTGTGTGGCTGTAACTATCACCGGCATGGATATAATTTGTGTCATTAAAGACCCTTCTGCCAACTACAAGTAAAGACTAGAGACAATATTTTAAATCTGTAAGAAATGGTCTAAAGAACAGCCAAGAAAAGCTCTTCTACAAGCTGCTGGCTTCCTCTGCTTAGATACATTGACAAGACAGTCTGTACTTTTCCAAATGGGCCAGAATTGCCAGGGTTATTTGGACATAAAGTGCAATGAAGCAGTGCAAAGTTAGTTGGCAGGAGACCACGAATACAACATGTGATGCAGACAACGTGATCTTTTTTTTTTTTGAATCAGCTAAGTGCTGGTAATTGTTATAATATAAAATATTACTCAAATGACTCTACCAGAGTTATAATTTACTCTTATGTATTGGTAGTATTCATGCAGAAGCAGCCGGTAGGTTTTTCCCATAGAGATTGGATTGTGTTGAAAAATACTTTATGTCTTCAAGAACATCAGTAAAGCACCTGACGCAAGTCTCGGTTGTATGGGCTCTTCTTCCAGCCCCTCGCTTTCCCATGGTGAGGTAATTACAACACCTTTCAGATGCACAACAGAAGAACAAGTCTATTCTTCCCTAATTGCTCTTACTTTTACAGATGACATTAAGCACTAGGTCATGGTGATTTTTTAGAAAATAGTGTTTAAATGGCTATACAGAGTAAAAGTCAAACCTGCTGTCTGGCCAGTGCGCCAGTCTGTCAGTCCAAACAGGGTCACTGTGGCTAGAGATTGGCACTCCATGAAAACTATAATGTCCAAAAACTTCAGAAAAATATTTCAGAAGGACCACAAGAGTGTATTTTTGCCATTACAAGAAACTCACACACAGTGCTTGCTTAGGGGCTGGTTATGGGTGGAGCATCTTCATACAAAAGGGAAGTGGTAGCAAGCTGGTTAAAAAATGTCTGGAGCAAGTAGACTAGCTGGGTCAAGTGTTTGCAGTTGGACTGGTCTCTACTGTAGCAACTCACTGGTGAGTTTATTCATATTTTTTAGAAGACAAGGCTTTGCAGTCTCTACAGACCAGGCTCCTGTGTTGGAGGAGGGAGGATCTGGGTCACTACTTAGAAAGACCAGACACTATTTACTCCAAACCCATAACACTTTTGGAACAGGAAATATAAGCAAAATTTGTACTCATAATACCACATGCAAAATAGATATGCTATAATGTTCTATTCAGAAATTGCAGTGCAAGCACAAATTAAATAGAAAATTTCTAACTTTGAATATATTCTAATTATGTAATTGTTAATTATTCTGACTTACTTCTCAGAATGGCAATAAAGCTAGCACTTAAGTTCAAAGATAATTTTTTTAAAATTTGCTGTGTTATTTACCAACTCTTCAAGGTGTTGTCCCAGCTTTACTGGTACAAAACTTGAGAAGGTGAGCTCTGCTGAAGAGACAGGGGAAGAAGGGAGGAACATCCCTCCCTCTCCCTCCTTACAAGCATAAAAGGAGAATCATTCAGGGGAATCTTTCCAAGGAGGGGCATCACCTCCACTGTTCCCCAGCACCATAGACAGAAAAGCCCTGATGGCAGCAGGAACAAAATGCATGGCCAGGTAGCTAGATGATACGTGCATATGGAAGTCATCTTTGTCCTGCCCAGCAGGTCAGCTTCCTTCAGGAACAGGACCACAGAATATTGGGTCGGACTTTTTTCCTGGTTAAAGAGATGTAAACTACCCACCAGAGGTCAGGCAGATTTCACTGTGGTAATAAACTTTGCCACTCACTCACTGGAAGCTCTTAAGTAGAGGGCTGTCTTCCTAAGAAATTTCAGTTTACTCTCTGATACATACAGCATCCATCCTTCATTTTATGTCATGCAGCAGTAAACATTTAAAGGAATGCATTGATCTATTTGATGTAAGAAGGTTTGTAAAACTATACAGTAAGCATCTAACCATTTAAAAATCTGACTTTGTGTCTCTGAAGTGATTAAAGCATAGTTGCTTCCTCTAGCTCTTTGGAGGTTGTTGACACAATTTCCAAAGTGGTTTCTGATACAGCAGACAGTGCTGTTGTCCCCAGTGTTTTTAAAGTGAACTCATGTTCCACTCTGAACCTACATCAACCAGTTGATTTGCTGCATAAAGCACAATGAAGTAGGTCATGCTCATCCACAGGCTGGTCCTCCACAGGTTGTCCTACCCCCCTTCCCCCCTACCTGCCCATTGCCATCTCTCTGCTTGCCTATTAACACCCCACTGGGCAAAGCTCTTTCCCATATGGTCTGAAAACAAAACAAAACAAAAATTAACCTGCTGCCAGGTCATGTATCAGCATAGCAAATCAACAGTAAGGAGCACAGAGCTCTGCAGGGAATCTTGTTTAGATACACTAGGTATCAGTTAGCTACTTGTTTTACATAAAATAAAATACCTCACTGTTTGGGACCTGGATTTAGTCCCATATGAAAAAGGAAGAAATTAGCACACAGAACTGAAAGTAATGAAGTAAAACTATGCACTGCTTCCTACAGTTTATTTGTCTGTGCCATCTGATTGAAGCACCTATCATTTGCTGCAGAAAAGTAAAATTTCCTACAGACAATTGTCTGTTGGTGCAAGAGATTGATGCACAAAGAGTCATTGCATATGGTAGAAAGAAACAGGAAGAAAAGGGGAATATTTAGCAGAAAAAAAAAGTTTTTTGTTTATGTAACTTCGGGAGTAGCATCCTTTCCAAGTCATCTTCTACATATTTATTTTAGGGTTCATTTTTTGTTTCAGTCCCTAAGAACTTATTTCTTTTAAAATAAATTCCTTTTTATGAAGAATTATTGAAATAAACACTCCTTTTCCTTTATATTTTCATTCTTCCTTTTGACTCTCCTTCACTTTGATTCTTCTTCTTTGTCTTCTTTTTAATCTCATGAAAAGGCATAGTATATATTTAATGAAGGTACCATAAGCCTTTTTTAGTTAGTCTGAATGGTTTTCTTTCCTAATATAAATTTGTATTCTCTATGATTCTTTGTGATATTTGATTCTCTGCATACCTGCAAGCTACACTGTTAAAGGTCAGTTTAAGATTTCTACAGTTATTTCTGCTCAGTTCAAAGTAGCCATTTTTGGGAAAGTCTGAGAGTGGTTATGGTCATATAATGATCAGAAAAAAATGTTATAGAATATCTTTGGAGGCAATAGTCCATTTTAGCCACTCCTGTGCTATATGTGCACCTCTGTGTCTGTATTTGTGGGTTTGCAGATGTTCTGTTCCCATGAGAGCCACACAAACATGGCTGAGGCATAAATCTTCTGCTGAGATACTTTTGTATCCCAGAAAATTGAGAAATTTTACTTAAAGCTTTTGCACTGTGGCCACATAAAATTTTGGGACATCATGAAAAAAACATTTGCATTTATATAATCACCCATTTAAAAAAGTTCAAAGCTCTCGCTATGTAATTCTTGTTCTTTGTTACCCTCTCACTGAAAGCAGTACTTACTCTCTAGATAGTTCTTGATATAATGCTGGCCCTGAAAAGAAAATATGTTTTCTATGTTGTTTTTGACTTGGATAGCGTTAATTTTCTTCATAGTAGCTCATATGAAGCTATGTTTGGGATTTGTGCTGAAAACAGTGTTGATAATACAGAGATGTTTTCCTTATTGTTGAGCTGGGCTTACACAGAATCAAGGACTTCTTGGCTTCTCACACCACCCCACCAGCGAGGAGGCTGGGGGTGCACAAGGAGTTGGGAGGGGACACAGCTGGGACAGCTGACCCCAACTGACCACAGGGGTATCCCTGACCATGTGACATCATGCTCAGCAACAAGGAGCTACTGCATTTGCCTTCCCAAGTAACCACTATATGTGATGTAGCCCTGCTTTCCTGGAGATGGCTGAACACCTGCCTGCCACTGGGAAGTAGTGAAGGAATTCCTTATTTTGCTTTGCTTTTGTGCTTGGCTTTTGCTTTGTCTATTAAACTGTCTTTATCTGAGCCCATGAGTTTTCTCACCTTTACTCTTCTGATTCTCTCCCCTATCCTACCAGTGGGGGAGAGTAAGAGACCAGCTGTGTGGTGCTTAGTTGCTGGCTGGGGTTAAAACACAACATTTTCTAAAACATATAAAATTTTATAACATTTCATTTGAACTAGATAATGAGGTAAAGTTCCTACCTGAAAAGTGAGATGATACTGGAAATGCAGATGTCAGGAGTACTTCCCAGGTCCAAGTCTGGGTCCATGCCTTGCAAGCATTTCAGCTCCAAGCAAGGCAAGGTTTGGGCATGAACTCCATACTTCAGTGTGGTTCCCAAGACCAGAAGAAAACTTCAGGGACCCTCACTCAGCAATGTTGTCAGGAAGATAACTGTCCACAGCCCTAGAGTACAAGGAGGAAGGCAAATATTGGCTGCTCCAGATATATTTTATAAGTCCAAATTTGCCCTATTATTATTTTTATTATGACTGTGGGCCATTCTAGTCCATGTAAGTGTTTGAAGCACTAAATTACTGCTTTTGGTTGGTACAGCTCTATACATGGAGTATTTTCTTTCTTTTTTCCCCTTATGGTGTTTTCTCAGCAATGGTCAGATGCAGAATTTTAGATGGTTCTGAACATGTTTCTGCCAGCTCTATTCATGCCATGCTTGGCCTTCCAAAATGAAAGCCCTGAAGAAATTCAAGAGCTTAAAGAAGATCTGAATCTAAACAGAGGTCAACAAATTAAAATATCAGGTAATAGAGAAAAAAAAAAAAAAAGTTACCACCCCAATAATGGGTGTGTTTGTTTTACTTTGTGAGGTTTTGTTTTGTTTTTAAATAACCAAGTAATCACATTGGAAACAAGCACAGGAAATTTCCATTTTCTAATTGCAGACACACGTGATGCATGGAAGTAAAGATGAGGTGGCATTTGGCCAAAGCTCTGCTGTCACATATAGGCATTTAGATTCTATCCAATGACCTTGTCTTCTGCACTTCTTGTGCAAGTGAAGGGCAGAATGTAGAAAAAAGCATTACTGCCTTCTGAACTATTCTGAACTCAGGCTTGGTTCTTAAAGCTTTCAGAAGAGTGTTATAACAGTTACAAAAAAGCCAGAGTTCTCACAAAGCTCTTTCTTAAAACCATAGCTGCAGTTATGTAGCAATCATGTGCTCCAAAAAAGATGTTGTTCTCCTGCACAGATGCTGCAGTGCTGATGGGTGAAATTCTTTGAGCTTTCTGTGTGATTTGTTAGCCCAAATTTCAAATATAGTAGGAGTTTAAAGACCACTGACTTTCAATTAGATTTAGACTTTTAAGTGCCTAAGTAACCTAACAATATTGAGCTCTCAAATATTTTACAGCTTCTTTTTCATTGCACTGATTTCTATGTTTGGAAGCAGTCTTTAAAACTGTAGTTTTGAAAGTGACTTTTCATGTTCAGGAATTCATGTCAGTATCTATGAACTGTTTATTCAGACTGATACTTAGGTTTCCATTGAAACACACTGCACTATTGGTTTCTCCTCTTTCATTTTCCTCCTAACTCAGATTCTCTAGAGAAACAAATAAAAATACAGGAAAAATACCTGCAAAAGAAGAGGATATACTCCTCATATATGGGGGCAATTACATCTGAGGAACAGTACTGAATACTGAGATTGAAATTCCAATTCATAATAAAAGGAGCCTTTCATCATCTAGGAAGCATTAACACAGACAAATGAGGGTTAGACACATCCCATAATGAATGTATCAGAAAAGGAAATAATTTTGCTCTTCTATTGATTGAGTCACTCTGGTGCAAAACAATTTTTCCATTCACTTTTTGCAGAATTATTTGGCAATAACTGTGTGATCTTAAACAGAAAATTTAACAAAAGATTGGAATAGAAGAGAAATGGCAAAAATGTTATAATTCAATCATCACAGAAGGCTGAAGTTCAATAGATTTTTTTTCCCTTGTTAAAGCACAGAGTCAGACAATAAATAAACAAATAAATATGTTGCACTACCACAGCTGTATTAGGGTTATGCCACTTGCAAAATGGTTGACTGTTCGTAAGGAGAAAAAGTGCATGCTGTTAATGAATAATTACCTGGGTGAAAAAAAAGGTAGAACTAC
The DNA here is from genome assembly GCF_000700745.2 of Antrostomus carolinensis. Lineage (NCBI taxonomy): Eukaryota > Metazoa > Chordata > Aves > Caprimulgiformes > Caprimulgidae > Antrostomus > Antrostomus carolinensis. Next base: position 46,022 of record NW_010330898.1, read on the forward strand.
TTCAGTCCTCTGGCTGTCTTGCTGTTCTTGGGAACCAGAGACTGTGATTATTATAAAAAATTATTTTCTGTAAATATTCACCATCAGTAATAGATTCATCTTCATTGCCAATGATGGATTTTCCCACTGAAAAATCCATTCCCTGTGATAGATTTCCATGGCAGTGGCCTCGCATTGAGGCAGTCTTGTGACACAACTTTCTAACAGAGTTTGCTTCAGCTGACACTGCCATTTTCATCTCGCACAGATTGCTGTTTCAACAAAGCTTGCTGTTGCTATGCCTGGAGTTGGTAACTCCCAGGCAAAGCATATGCAAGCCTTATGTACTTGCATGGGATGGAAGAAGGACAATGCATGCCAGTAACTCCTGCTCGCATATCAGGTCACCTTTATCCTACCATTATCCTGCAGCAGCCACACAAAATGCCACCAGGATGAGTGCTGAATGTATAGGCACTTGTGACCTCCAAGAATGCACATAAAATACTTCCTGCAATCCAAACACAGGCACATATTCCTACCTCATTCAACATAATTGAACTCAGTTTAATTACCCTGCAAACTGCATTGCAGTGAGGAGGCAGGCATGTGCAGCAGATGGGCTAGATCAGGTTGAAATTGTCAGCTGTGGCTGGGTCCTGCTGGCTTCATCTTTTACTCTGTATAAAAGTAAAGGGCAGGCCTGCAGTTTTGGAATGAGTGGAGGTGAAAGATAGCCTTTATGTACCTATATATTGATGTAAAGATTTGTGTGCAGAGACAAAAAAAGATGACATTTGGGACATTTCTGGCAATCAAGCCTAAAATCTGCTCCTTAAGCCTTCCAGAAATTCACAGGACTGAAAAGAAACCCTTTACCCAATCAATAAAGCAGTTGCAATGCAGCCTTCTGCATTTAGATTTTAAATTACAATTAAAGCAATCAGAGACCGGTACTAAAAAAACTTTAAGCGTCATGACATAGTGAGTCATCAATACCTTATACTTGTGAGCAATAACCAGTTAGCAAACTAACTTAATGTCTAAAAATAATGAACTGAGAATAAATGAGGTTTTAAAAACACTACCTGTGACCTCCTGTTGGCTACAGAATTTCAGCTGCTTTCAAGATCTCATCATAGCAGTGTCTTTTCAGCTTGTCCAGGAGAATAAAATAAGGTTACATCTCTGATTTCTTATAAAACACGGCAGAAGCTATATCATCTGTGAAAAATATGTAACAAAAATACTTGTCTTCATGCATTTTTTTTAAAAAAAGTAATTTTCATTGTCTTAATATACCTTTTTTCTAAAAATGTCAGCATCTTGTGACTGTTTCTTTGTTCACCTAAGCCTTCCACAGTGAGTTTCTTGCTAGTGAAAGACTGTGTCTCACAGCTGCAGGAGGTAGGGTCATCTTGCTCATTTGCACAGAAAATCTGAAGCAAAAGTGGTCATCATGCCCTGCCACAGCACTTCCCAATGAATCGTGGGACATACTTCTGGGGTTTAAGGAGTAATTTATTTTCTAACAGTGCCTAAGGGAGCCCAGTTATATCAAGCACCTCTTTCAACCATAGAAAGTATACTACCAGTGGAGTAAAAATGGATCAAAAGCCGTTTACATTCCTGATAGCCCTTTGTTAGGATAAAGAAATAAAAGATTCTTGATGGGCCAGTTCTCAGGCAGAAAGAAATTCACTTCTCGCTGCGTGAGAAACTGGAAAGCATTGGACAACTCTTTGTCCACGAATCAGAAACTGAGATCATGACTAGGCTGCAGCTTGACAGGTTGGCTGACAAAAGCTGGTGAAATACCAGCAACAAGCATTTCAGAAATACTTCACATAGATCTGATTAAAAAAGCAAAGATAAATATAAGTTGTCCTCTGCAGGTATTGGATGACCCACAACCCCCTTCCTCTTGGAAGGATCTCTAATGCACTTCACATCAGTGGTTGGGTAGGAGAACAAGCAAGAACCAGTCAAGGTAAAATGGTGCTGGGGAAATTTTTTAAGGTTTTCAATGAAACAGAAAAAAACCCCCATTAAAATATCAGCTTGAGTCAAACTGAAAAACATTTTATTTCAGTTCTGAATTTTTTAATCCCCTTCTGACCTTATTCTAATGAAGAAAAGTTTTAAATGGAGTAGGGGATTTTGAAATACTAAGTTGGAAGGATATATTTCTCAAAATGAAGTGTTTTACTGTTTCTTTAGTGATGCATTTCATTTTGAAAATGTAAAACCATTTTATTTGCAAATTTTCAGAATAAAATGTTTTGACATTTTGAAATCTTCTGTTTCCTGATAAAAGTATTTGCAGAGTTCAATGCTAATTGAATTTTTTAACACCTGACTTTACTCCCCCACAACCACACATACAGAACCCATGCTCTATGGTGACTTTACTATTTGCAAAAAAGAAAAAAAGTTCAAGATTTTTCTGAGCAACAAATAAATTACTCTTAATCACATGGCAGTGATCAAACAGCAGCTTCTGAAAGACAGGAGGAGGTACTCCAGGTTCCTGTGGTAACACAGCAGGATTCATGGTAGTTCAGCTGGGCTGCAGGAAAGTGTGCTCCAGCTGCCACAGGTGTGACCGAGATGGAAATGGTGATGCCTGGCAGCTCTGTTGGTGAGCATAAAGAACCACTCTCAGCCCACAACAGAGACATCTCTATGTGCTTCCCCACAAGCATCAAACCTGTGGAAGGAGCAGAAAAAGAAAATGAAAGTACAATAAACTCCTGAATTGGTGTTCAAAACATTTTTCTCCTGAGCATCTCATTTGTACAATGGAAGACCTCTGAGAACCTTACTTGAACTTATTGATGCTTAAAATGTTTGTGCTGTTTTCTCTTGCAATTCATTTTGCTTTTATATTTTTATAACCATGTTGTTCTGAGCTTTGTGCACTTTGAAATTTTCACTGTGGTTTAATCATCTGTGTTCATTGTGTCCTTCTGACATTGTGACTGTTTCATTGTGCCCTCTGTCTTCTTGTCTCTCTAAATAAGAGTCTTATGTTTGCCTTTTGAACTACCTTTTTCATTTGTCTACAGAAGTGGGAGGGTGACAATTTAAAATCTCAGTTTTTAAAGGACAGATAGTGTGGCCTATCCAATGGGAAAGAACTCATGTAGTGTTGCCTCCGTATTTCTTCCTTCTGATGTATTTGAGTTGCTGTCATGTGCTAATAATAGTGTTTATTGTCATTATTCATAATAATTATATTGATGATAATAATGATGGTAGTATTAGAAACCAATTAGAAAAATAAGAAACAAACCCTGTAAAGGTTCACTATATGATTAATTATATTTTTATAATGGACTATTAACTGGGTCAGGAATTGCCACGTAGGCCGGTCCAACATTATGATCAATACATGTTCTAAGAAAGGGACAATCACGACTCATAACATCAGAAGAAGAGTCAGGGAAATAAATCTCTACTCTTACAGAAAGGACCAATATGCAGAAACCAGGAAGGACACAGTTATCCTGCTGCTGGTCATGTAACATGTCCAATGTGTTGTGTCTGTTATATGCCACTCTGACCCATTACAAGTATTGCACAGGGAGATAAATTGATGACAACTAGGTGTACTAGCACTGTGCACAGCAGTCTACTCAGCAAACATAGAATGAATTTGTAATAGTTGTTTCCACAATTTATAAATTATATGGTGTGGTATAATATATGATAATAGCAAAGATTACAGAATGCACGGATGTCTTAACAAAAAATGCCCTAATATGGCTATTATACTACAGCAAAACAAATTATTGCAAAGTCATTCAACTTGCATTTCTCTCTAATAAATGAATCATAATGCTTTAATGCCCTCAGATAATCTACAATTAAATAAACAACAAATAAAACCCAAATGACCACACGGAGATGTAGAGTGCTTAGGGCAAAAAAGATGTGAAAAGAAGATGTGAAAAGAAGATGTGAAAAAAAGACAGGGCAGAGAAAGAAATTATACTTTGAGAGATAAAATGCTGTGCAACGTTTGAGCACAACAGGATTGAAATTGCTTTGTGCTTTTCTTTATACTACTTTTTTGATTTATTTCCAAATAACATTTTATCATACCACTATCAGTTTTCTTATATTAAATTTAAACGTATATTTAAAAGCCATAGTTCAATGTCTACAAATTAAACTGCAGTTCTCATCACATTCTGTTTTCCTAGGTCTGAGCTTTCTGTAATCTGTGAATTGGCTTTAAATTATTTAGGATTTAATAATATTTTACCCTTTATAACTCGTTAATTACTTAACATACTCTTAGTAATCTATTCTGTAAACAAGAGAAAGAAAATAGGCTACAAGGGTGGAATATAAACAGAATTAAATATGCTGTAAGTGATTTAGAATATGGAGACATTATAATGCTTTGATATGACCCTGATTAGAAATTAGTGTGCTCAGTGCTGCTATTTGGTCAGCACGAGAAGAGCAGAAGTGTCAGTGCATTGGCACCACTTGTTTTCTTTAGCCCTCAGAGTATATAAAGAATACAAAGAATATCTTGCATGTGGTGGAATAGAAAGTCATCGGCATCATACCACTTTGTGGATGTGAAATACTTTGTGAGAACTTTTGAATGCATTTTTCACCCATTTTACAGATGGTTCAGGTTCAACTGAGAAAATTCCTGAGACTTGCAAGTTCACTTGTTTCAGGTTATTTCTAGGTCCATCAGAAAAGCAGTCTAAGAAGTAACCATTTTCTGTTTGCTCCTATCTTGAATGGAGAATTATTCCCACTATAGGACATTTACTGTACTAATTGTATGGAGCAATAGATAGCATTTTCCATCTCTCTATGCTGTTACAGACCTGAAGGAAAAGTTAACTCTCTGATTCCTGCAAATAAGATGCTGTTAAATGATCCTTATACTAATGCAAAATGGTGTAAACACATGCATAGCAAACAAGAGGTGAAAACAGGAGCTGATGTATGCATCTGAGTTCCTGGCTGCCTGCACAGAGTACTGTCAGCATAAGGAAGAGAAAAAAGCAGAATGACCGTGAGAAAGTATTTTTTCATTTTGTATTTAAGTAACTTATGATGGAGATGGTTTTCGAAAGTACTAAGTATGAAGAAAAGAAACAAAAAACAGTAAGTAAAACACTTACAGTAATTATAAATTGCCCTTTTGGTGTTCTGTAAAGTAGCCCCTAAAACTTTATTTTGTCACCCTCTTTGAGAGGGTAACATGTCCTCAATTCTACTGCATTTTATTTTTCAGAGTTCTCTGTAGATTTTTCAGCCACCATATGATTAAATTAATTCTAAAAAAAAATAGGTGTTCTTAAAGTAAGCATATGTTGCATGTTGCAAACAACACTCATCAGGTTTATTGTTACACGATGTATGTTGTATTTCAAATATATTTCACAGGGTCCTAACCTCATTGAGATTTCAGATTCAGTTAGCAACCTAAGAGCAGTTTCACATGAAGGTGGTATTTATTGTTGTGTAGAGAAGAAGCATTCATCTTAACTTTTCCAAGTCACTTGCATCTTATATCGAATTCCTAACTGGACTTAATTGGCGAATGAGACCTTTCTTTGCAAAACAGTTTCATTCTCTTGGAAATTATTCTGAATGGATAGTTATAATGTGTATTGTTTCTTACAGATTTCTTAGTATACATCAGACCTATTGTACATGATGCCAAGCATAGTGATTGCTTCCCAGGTGCTGATCTTGTGAAGCTGATAGATCTGAGATCATACATGACCTATTTCTTTATTTACAGCCCGCATCTTCAGAGGAACGGAAGACCTGCTTACCATGCCAATGACACAAAGGGAGCTTTTTGCACTATAAATGACTGCATGCTATTTGTCATATGCACTTTCCTAAAGAAATTATATACTGTTGTCTGCATGAGAAGGAGAAAAAGCAAAAAGTCAGAGAGAGAGAGAGAGAAGATGAGGTTACTTGAGTTGCTTTTTGTGGAATAACTACCATTCCAAAAGAGAGAAATATGTTGTTCTCATTTAAAATGCTGAATCCTGTCCCTTCATTCCCCCCACCCCTTGTATTGAACTCTGCATAATTACTACTTATGTTTCACTAATTGAACACTAATGTAAGTGTCTTCAGAGTGAAGAAGACAATCCTTAGATGAAGAAATAGAGTGAAAAAAAATGAATTACGACATTAATGTCCTCTCTCTTTTCACTCCCTTGTTATGGTAACAAGAGATCCAAAAGTCCGCAAGACATGATACCAAAATAGTACAGTATTTGTACCTAATGTTGGGAAAAATGTTTTACAAATACCGTACAAAGCATAAGATATTTGTTCCAAGTGCCTGTTCCTTAATCACAGAGTAACAAATGATACTCTAACATTTTGTACATGCCTTTTTAAGATAATAACTGTTCTTTAAAAAAAAATAAAATAACAAATCCCAAGTTCCACAGCATTATTCACAATGGCCATATCCTGGCAAAATATCAGAAAACTGTAAACCACTAATTTTAGCATATAAATGTAGACCTTTGATATAAGTCCATAAATCTTACCTACCAATGACCTACAGGGATATCCTGTGTCAAGAGAAAAATCCCACAAAGTCTTTATGCCATTTTAAACCTGAACAGGATTAATCCTATTTATCTCCTAAGTGGAAGAATTTGATTTATTTTCTTTCACCACACAAACCTTCTGAAGTGTGCTGGTTTTGCTAAGATAGAGTTAATTTTCTT